>NC_141793.1:3502147-3802147 GCF_054643075.1 Acanthaster planci
GAGAATGGGCCCCTAATGTCCACATGATTGAATGGCCCATTTGAGGCACTGACAGACACTTAGCATGACAGGCCCAGGAAACAGGTAAGCAATTTTTTTGATTGCTTAGAACTGTGTCCTGCAAATAAGAGAACTAAAAGGAAGAATCACTGACCAGTCCTTTACTGAATATAGCAAGTTAGTGAGCAGTTTATAAATCTTTCTCCTGTTGAACAAGTGCATTAATGAACAGCTCAAAACAATACACAGAAACTAGAAAATGTTACACTGTAGAAGACACATTACAGCGAAATTAGTGCACCTGCGCAGGTAGGTGCACATGTACTGAAGATTACTGAATGCCAACCTATAGTACATATCACCAGGCAGAATTTTCATTCTGCTTGAAATACTGTACGGTGTACCAGAAAAATGTCTAAGATAACAAGACATTCTCTGTATTATACTGTTCTTATGAGTTCACTCGTTGTACTGATAATTCCTCTGTGTACATCAAATGTATCAATGACAAGAAACTGTGCTTTGATGATATGGGAATTCAGGTAATCAGAGTCGGTTTGTTTTGACTTTTGAGGACACAAAGTGCACTATCCTTCCACAGGCTATCTCCAATCAAAACCGACATATCCTGGGGCATATCATCCCATTCCTCCCCCCCCCAGCACTTTCTAAAGGTGTCTCATGCCCATGGTTTGTTTTGGCAGCTGACTGACAGTCCCTTTTTCTCAGGGCACCAATCTCCAGTCCTCCTCGTTAAGCCTGAGTTCTGCCCAGGATCTGGTTTTCCTTAAGTGAAAATGAGACTTTGGGAAAGATTTGAAATGGGTGATATATCACGGTCACCTGAGGCTAGGGACAAAAAGATTGCCTGCCTAACTGGTCCGTAGTTTAAGGCACAGGCCTAACATTTCAGGATCCCTCAGTGAGAAAGAAGCACAGACTACCTGAAAGAATTATGCACCATTAAAACAAGGATCTACCTGTAGTTTTGGATAGAAGTACCATGTAAGTTCATGTTTGTCAGTTGTCACTATGGTTTAGCCTAAATTCTTTAGAGCATCCACTGAAGAAAACTTACCCCTGGTACACTCTCTGTTCTTCACAATGCCGACACTAGTGACAGGTTATTTTTTTTTACCTTTATACGTACTTGTATTTGATTGATTTCCAGTAAAAACGCTTGCAGCAACAATCAAATTAATTATTTGAAAACATTTGAATGGTTTTTATGTACATGTACGTACCACCCTTTACTGGGACAGTGTATACATAATAAAGTTCCTTTTTGTAGCTTTTTCCCAACATTTTTAAACTTTTCACTTTAAGAAAATGAAGCCAAAAAAAGGAAAGAACTGATTAACATCAGGCTGTTTTGACAAGCCACAAGTATCCTGTTGAACTCCCCTGATTATTTATGCATAACCCATCTGGCAGGAGGTGACAGGTGAAGTCCCAGGGCCCCAGTGTTTATACTCTCTGGCTGATGTCATGTAAACAGTCAGCCCACACTCAAGAGGCAAAGAAGAAGAGGCCTTCACTGGGGCCAAGTTCACAGTTCACTGGTAATGAACACATTTTCTTTGGAAGGGATGGGGTACAAAAAATACTATATTAATGTATGTACTGTATGTACATGGACTAAATCACATGTACATAATTATTATTGGAACATTACTCTATACCTTTTCGATCACACATTATGACACATACATGTACATGCATGGTACATGTATGGTACTGGCACATGTACACGTGTTGTACATGTAGAGTACATGGAGGCCGATGCTGGTACGTGTACATCGGGTTATGGGGGGAGAAGTTCACTCTAGTCCTTCCATGTTCAACTTGTGGTACACATAAGAAGTCTTGTGCAAATGTTGGATGCAGGATAGATTGTATACATGTTTGTACATCACAGGGCTTCCTCTGCATTCTGAGGAAAAAGTACTTTGTTGTGCTGATGCCGAAATTCCTTCTGTATGGGACAGGCACTATCCACTGTATGGGACAGGCACTATCCACCATATGGGACGGGCGCTATCCATCGTATGGGACAGGTGCTATCCACTGTAATGGGACAGGCACTATCCACTGTAATGGGACAGGCACTATCCACTGTATGGGACAGGCACTATCCACTGTATGGGACAGGCACTATCCACTGTGTGGGACAGGCACTATCCACTGTGTGGGACAGGCACTGTCCACTGTATGGGATAGGCACTATCCACTGTGTGGGACAGGCACTATCCACTGTGTGGGACAGGCGCTGTCCACTGTATGGGATAGGCACTATCCACTGTGTGGGACAGGCACTATCCACTGTAATGGGACAGGCACTATCCACTGTGTGGGACAGGCACTATCCACTGTGTGGGACAGGCACTATCCACTGTAATGGGACAGGCACTATCCACTGTGTGGGACAGGCACTATCCACTGTATGGGACAGGCACTATCCACTGTATGGGACAGGTGCTATCCACTGTATGGGACAGGCACTATCCACTGTATGGGACAGGCACTATCCACTGTAATGGGACAGGCACTATCCACTGTATGGGACAGGCACTATCCACTGTATGGGACAGGCACTATCCACCATATGGGACGGGCGCTATCCATCGTATGGGACAGGTGCTATCCACTGTAATGGGACAGGCACTATCCACTGTAATGGGACAGGCACTATCCACTGTATGGGACAGGCACTATCCACTGTATGGGACAGGCACTATCCACTGTATGGGACAGGCACTATCCACTGGCTGCAGTGCCACCCGAGATAAAAATCAATAATTTATGTTGACATTTCAGTATCGAAACCACCGATGGTTTTGATAGAGACATAAAGGTACATGTACACTGTAAAATGATATTTTGTTTAATTAACGTCTGCAAATACTGTAGGGCCCCTATGCCTTGTTCTCATCCACGTGAAATGCATCTCGCTCTAAAAAAATGTTACAGAATACTCGCAATGAACAGATGCCCCGTAAATTTAGTTTCTCCAACCAGGTGTACATCGGTATTCTGATGACTTTGTTTATAAGTTTTTGAAATGAAACTACAGACTTCACTTTATAAATAATTCCCACATTTCAATTAACATACATGTACATGCACACAGCCATTTTTTTTTTTTTTCAAGAATTCCTGTCCTGTTTGATTTACTTGTCCTTAGAGCATGCCAATGGCGTGACGATTCGGGTCGCCAGTCGGTCAGCTATTCCCAACCCAGTGGGGGTGAAATTAAATTACCCGTAAAACCTGTGATTGCTGCTTTTCATGGGTGCGTGTATATAGTTGGCAAGTTAAGCACCCCGCTACTCGACAGAGTATATCGGCATTTGGAGGGAGGTTGGAGGAGGGGTGGTCGGTCAGCCTCGAGTTTTGTGTCCTTTCTTGGTAGTGTGCTTCGGTATGCCGGGCACTCGTGTTTACGCCGGTCGAGTTCAGACAGCAACAATATACATGTAATATGCCGCAGCAGTTGTCGGGGAGTCGTGATTTACGCCGGGTGTTCATTAATGTCAGAGCGATCGGATGAAGTAAGAGGAATCCAACAAGGAACTTTGTTGCAGTGTTAAGTGGGGTCTGACTCCGGAGACTGTGTACATGAATGCAACTGAACGGCCATATACTGTACATGTACATATGTGTGTACACGTCGGCACTGTATACTTGCAAGTATAATGCCTCATACTGAAGCATTGAGAGAAGGACTTGATGAATTAATCTCCTCACATGTAACAACACAGGGTATATTTATGCAGTATGCAAATGTATGTAAATTTTTTATGAATGTGCTGTAATTCAGTGAGTTCCCTCTAAATGGCATTTATTTACCAGCAAGCCTTTTCAAGATTTACTGTAATTCATTCTGCTTGATGGATCTAGCATTTAAGAAGAAGAGGGAGCGTAGCGTATGTAAAGAAAAAGAATTTTCAGCACACCACCCTAAACGGGAATGGGCAGGGGTTTACTCTCAGAAATTCTGTGTTGAAACAAAGTTGATAAAAGTGTCCAGTGAAATTTAAGTTGCTGTTGATTTGTTTTGTTAAATTGGAGCACTTTTCTTTTCAGTGCAGTGTAGAATTCTTGAACAATTAGAAGTGATGAAGGTTGTCAACGTTCATGTAAGATTTTAACCACAAGCCAGTTATTATTTAGTACCAGTGTTGAACATATTTAGCCACAAATTTTGAAACGTGGGCCCACAATAGATGTAGCAACCCATTTCCAGCTGTGCTCCAACAGTTGTACAAATTGTTTCAAATTGGCCAGTGATGTGATAAACCAGGTTACCACTGATTTCTGAGCTGAGTGGAATGTTTGTCATCAGTAGAGCCTGCAACACAAAAAGCCAAATATTTTGGAGAGACTGTAGTGTAGTAGGCTGGCTTTGACAAATAAACACAGTGCTTGCGTGTACACCAAAATATGATCCATAATTCCTCTTTATGTAACCTTGTACATGTACTGATGTACATTGTACATGTACATCGGTACATACATGTACATGTACATTACGGTATATGTGGTACAAGTACACGTGCACTTGTTGTGTACATATGTATACATGTACATGTATACTGGTAGGCCTACGTGTACATGTATGGTACATGTATTACAAGTGGACATTTACGGATAAATATATATATGTTGACTATTCTTAACACTGCTATACAGTGTATATTAACAGATATGAAAGAAAAATAAACCCGAGATGAAAGAAATCAATCTTTTTATTATTATTAAACAAAGTACGTTAACTTCTGTGCACTCACCAACTATTGTTATAAAGTCTGTCTTTTTAGTTATTGGTACTTGTTTTGTGCAAGATAATTATAATGTTTAAACATTTCTTTCCAAGGAAATCTGACTTAACCAATAAAAAAGGGGGATGTACCGGTACTTGTAATTTGTTGGGAATGAATCAGGAAGTTTCCTCACCTAAAACCTGAAATTATTGAAGCTGACTTCTCAGAGTCTCTTACATGTCCATCCAGAATCCTTCAATCACATTTAAAGGGGAGAATCACAGGTGTGGAGCCAATTTGGAGGTTTAGCTGTGGATAGTTGTTTCGTTCTTTGGTTTTTTTTTTTCAAACAGCGATCACCCTGTCGTCCCTGAAAGTGACAGAGGGAGGGAATATGGGCCCCATCCAACAAAATCATGATCTGAAACAGAGACTCACAGTCACATAATGTTCTTATCTCAAAAAGGATGGATCCAGAAACCATGGGGGAGGGGATAGGTGAAGGGGCCAGTTAAAACTTAGCAACTCTTTATGAGCTTTCATAGGTGCGAGGCTTAATTTTAGGGTCTTTTACGTGCTTTGGGAGAAATGAAAGTGAAATACTGTATTTCTCACAACTCATCCTCAGTACATTTTTGAAAATGACAAGGAAACCTATTGAAGGGAGGGGCGTGGCCTTGTTTCCCGCCCCGCCCCTTACCAGTAGATCTGCCATCATCTCAGTTCTTCCTATTGCAATATTCCAATCAATTCTGGAAAATCTTTTGATGCACTCAAATATTGGTACTGGATTTCATGACTTGTTTTGAAATTCTTCGAAGCGTCGGCAATGAAGTCCGTCATTTTTACAGTAATGTTCACATTAAATGAAAAATTGACAACGTGAAAAAGTGCAGGATACACGGTACAGGTTCATGAACATTGAAATGGTATCATTAGTGATGAGGCTTTATGTGTCAACCAGCAGTAAAGTTTATTGTGATGAGGTCACTTCACTGTTTAGTGCCCCAGTGTTCCTAGTCCATCATTGCTGGTTGCTTGTAGCTCATTACGTTAGGGCCACATTTCTGGATGATTATATTCCTTGTCAGCTCGCTCCAAGCCATTGGAGATGGAGAGCACCTGTTGTCTCGCATCATCAGTCTGCTCTTGGCCACAGGTGCAGTTGTACAAATGAGGCACCTAAATGTCATTAGTTTATCTTCCCCTAGCACCTCTTTCATAGCATAGTGTACAATTGTCCATGTGTACAGTGAAGATTGAAGATTATTCCGGGAGTACCACTCTTCTGAATCCTTTTTTGAGCCCGATTTTAATCAGACTTGTGTTGAGATTTTTCTTACTTTCCCAGGTACTGTTCAGGGAACATTTAACATTATCAATTAGGCCGTTCTTCTATTTTCCAAAAAGTGCATTTCAGACCCCATCTTCCCTAAACAACTGGTGGAGAGCTGTGCCTGATTATAAATTTTTATCATAGCGTTCATGTATGTGGCACCCTCTTGATTCGCTCGCAAATAGCAAGACCCAGTTCCTTTCGACCGTGCTGTGCACGGCCCATTCGATCACATTTCTCCTCTCAGCAGACAAGACTAAAAAAAAAAAAAATAGAGGAGAAGGGGAGTGGACTTCAGTGAAGGAGAGCAGTTGTCTCCCATCCTTCACCAGCAGACATTAAAAAATAACATCCAGACTGACTCTCTCTTGGCCTCCTATCTTAGTAGGAGGCAAGGAGGAATCTGGCCAGCCTGGAATGGCTGGAGGACGACAGGCGGATTAGTGTCATCACATGCCGTGAAAGGAGGAGAATAATACATGTATGTGGGTTGGCCGCTAGGAAGTCCAAAAGTCTGCCAGCCGGGAGCCCTGTTGATCATCATCAGCTGGCCCGCTTATCTCTAGTTTCTCGGTGGGCTTTTAAGTGACTGGGAGTATTGCCCTCCATCTCCCCTCGGATTGATATGGCCCTCCATTAGCTGGGAAACTGGTTATGCTGGGACTTCAGTGGAGGGAGGAAGATAGGGTTAAGTGCCTTGCTGGAGGACAGCCTCAGAAATTGTGGCACATCAGAAAACTGCAGAGCGCCATTCAGAATTTCCTTCAAAGGGACCTGGTCTTCATTTTCTGATAGTAGTCCAGATTACTAGTATATGAAGGACTGCACCAGTACATGCATGCCTGTGGGAAAACATTTTTCTGAGGGAGTGCCGAGGTTGTTAACTCATTAGTATATAGGATTTTTCGGTGGATCTCTGACATTGGTGAGTTTGATTATGTTTGTGGATTAACATGGTGAAAGTTAGGGGTGCTATTTTGAACACCAGCGTCCCGGTCCAAGAAAGTTACTGGTGCTTCAGCACCCACAGCACCCCTCCCCCCGTTCCTCACATGCACACATTTTAGTGATGCAGTGTGTCAAGTCTTGGACCTTAAAGGTTCTGCATTGAATTAAATTTGCTTTCCATTTTAGGTACCAGTACTATACGCAGATATGCCAAGACAAATTAGAGTACTTGAATATGTAGGCTTGCTGTGTACACCGTGATTATGATTAATTAAAACATTTGCACCTGCTGTAGTGTACAAGAGCTTCAACCAAGGGGCGGATATTTTCACTGTTAAGCTTCTCTATTTGCATGTGCTGTCATGAATATTTGCAAAAAATCACTTTGTCAGGATTTTTTATTATACTAATTATATAAGATTAAGTTGGAATTGTTATTTGATATGGGCCAATGTTTTATTCATATAAAGAAATTCAAACTTACATGTACATCACGTGTAATTTGAAGCCATGCCTGGTCATGTTTACCATCAGTGTGGTCCTTGGCCACATGCAGACAACCTTAACTTCACACATGATATTAAAAACCTTCACAATTTAGAAGGTGGCCTAGTCTCCCTTCATAATTGAACTGCATCTAGAGTGGGACTTTATTATAATCCACCAAAGTACACAAACTCCAAGGTTTGTGGTCCTAGACCCATGCTGTGAGTGACATGACATTTAGGACCCAAGCCTGACTGCACAGTTTTCTTTTCATCCGCCAACCATTGCTGAGTGCTGACCAAAGGTCTCCCTGGTTGACCAATTAAGCGGTACTGTGATGAAGGTTTATTACTTCAACGCACTCACAGGATTGAGAGTGAGACTGTCCTTAACAAAAATATCATGATTCAGTCGCATGCAGCCTTGCCACTTCTTTTAGCCTGCCAGCAAAATCAACAATGGTCAACAACAGGAAAAATTCACCAAGGTACCGGAACATGTACCACACGTTAATAAAAGGCTCAGGCATAAGAGCCATTGAAACATCAGTGCTGCCAGTAGTGCATGTACATGTATGTATTATGGTGTAATTAAATAAATGTACAATGTAGTCAGAGCGAATACACACATTACCGTGGTGAAATAAACATTTCTTCGGCCAGTTGGAATGACATAGTGTGGGGTTGGTGTAATGGCTCTTTCCTCACCTTCCATCTCTGGGGTCCAGCCGTCCAGGTATGATTACCAGCTCGGTCCATATGTGGATTGGGTTTTCAGTCCCTACCTGATTCCATGGGTTTTACCCAGAACCCCTCTGGGGTTTTCCTCCCACCTCTAAAACTGTAACTGCTTCTCATTGTCTCCTCTCTACAGGTTTCTCCAGGCTTGCGAGCTACAGTGCCTAGGGTGCTTTTGAGGAATCCTTAGTGTCATTACCAGAAATAAATGATAATTATAAATTGTTTTTATGCAGTTTTGTGCACAATAATTATTCAGCATTTTACAAACGAAACTAGAGTTCATAACAAGTCAAACCAGAAGTCTAGTCACATTGACCATGGAGGTAGAATGCATTGACTGATCTGTTGTGAAGGAAGGTCTCCATAGTCTCTGATTCACATGTACATTTATGACTTGATAGCTAGTATTAGACTTGTATGTTTTTATCACAACAGTAGTTTTCCATCACATATTTGTTAATATCTTTTTAGATCTATTACAATGTGTTTTCATGAAGGAAATGGAAAAACAAAGGATTTTTTATTTCTCACTGTCCATTTGGGGAGGCATTCACCAGACCTGCAGACCATCAATACAGAATTAGGCCTGATGAACAGACTTTATAGACTCACATTCCCAGATGAATGCTGTCTGGATTCTGAGCATACCAATTCCCCAGACTTATGTACCTTGCAGAGAGGTTTTTTCCCCCTAATGACCCTGTTTAGCTTTTCTCTAGTGCACAAGCACAGTAGGGTGTAATCCAATCACAGGACCACAGCTTGGCCTTACAGGCATTCCTCACAAACCTCTTCAACCCTTTTTCCAGTCTCTCCATTGATGCCCTTCTTTCAAAAGTGACTTCAGACCAACCCAAGGTCATCACATGGTCTCTTGGTTTGCATACCCCAGACACATTGTAAGTTCCATCTGTATGGAAAATTATTTTCTGTAAAGGTTTGAAAACCTGTGTTTCAGGAATTACATCATGATCTAAAAATAGTCATTTTTCTAACTAATGAGAGATGCAGTGTTATGTGCCAAACAGGCAGGCTTTTTGTATACATGCAATTTTCACATTCAAGGAAATCTATCCCAAAATAGATTTCCAATAGCATTACATGTCATAAGGGGATCTTTACTGAGTTTGGTACGTGTATATGTATATCCTTTACATATTTTAAAACAAATGCCCTCATTTATAAACATATTAGGGATTCATCACAATGCCAGATTTAAGTATATTTGTAGCATATTATTGGCTTTTAGATTTCAGGAAAATCCAGAGGTAAATTTGTACCAGGCAAGATATGGGACGGATTGGTACCCCCCCCTTACCTGTCCAATCCCTATACACGCTGTAGACTATCGTTACCTAACATATCCCCCTAGAAGTCTGTAAAGAATTCCTGAGATTCGGATCAAACAATGACCAACACAAAGGCGGGGGGGGTTCTCTCTGTCCCATATCTTGCTTCAAATGTGTAAATTGGAGTTTGAAAGCATACTACTATACATGTATTTAACCAGGGCTATAGTGGTTTCCAGTTCACTTCATCAAGCCCTAGCTTTTATTGAAATCTGCACCCCTCACAGTTATAATGCCTTAAGGTAAACACAGCCACTCTGCCACACAAGGCAGTGTATTGTTGCACTGACCACAGAAAAAAAAAGAACAATAGAGGCTTAAAAACACCCTTGTGAGTCATTCCACTAGTCTGTCACTGGCCCTCTGCACAGCCATGCTCACATTCACTGAACACACAACAAACAGTCGGCCCTATCAATGCCATTGACTGGGTTTACACAGTGCAGAGATCGGTGGACTGGAAAACTGACTCCCCCTGATTATGTGAGCCATTGAGGTTCTTGCCTTCCTGTGCTGTGGTGTGATTTTTGACAAACTGGAGCCGAATTGAGCGGGAGAATATTTCTTTTGTAATCTAGGATGACATCGGATGTCTTTGTGGATTCTCACACCTCGTTCTTGGGACGGGAGGATCCAAGTGTGCATGCCTCTCCATTGTAGCATTTGTACACGTACACACTTGTACATGTAGTGTTTTCGGCGTCAGCTCGGTCGGTGTCATTATTCTTGTCGGATACTGCTTCATTGTGGATGATGTGATTGTGAGGAACCTGGCCAGTTTGTTGATACTGTCCAGTGGAGACACCTGTGCTTGACTTTTCTGTGGACTGGTGGATGTAGATCTCAACTTATTAGTTGAATTGTGGAGGTACACGTACCGGGTAGGGAAAGAAAAGATTGCCAGCAAGTGTTGACCGAGTATTGCACATCACGCATTTTGTGTCTGCAGATGGTTACACGAGCAATAATTGGATACCCTCACTGGCAATTACCCCACAAGGAGATAAATGTGTTCAGTGACAGCCTGACAGATTTGCCAACTGACTCCGATGCCACTGGATACACTGTATGTGTCTTTCATTTTGGTGATAATTGCATTCAGATTGCGTAGACCTACATCATTGCTCTTATGCAGAGTTAGGGATGAACCTTTTCGTTTCTGCTTGCATTGAGAATTGTTTCACTTGTTGGAATACCAGCGGAGTCACAGATATCACCTACTTATTTCCCAGCATTCCCTCTGATTGAACCAACGCATCTTTATCTTGGTCACATGTACCGGTACAGTACATGCTCATGTACTTGTTTGGACAGATATTGAGTATATTGCCACCACAGGCAGTGTTTCGGACACACCAATATCTCAGTGTGATCATTAACTATGCCTACTCAACCAGGCACTGAGTAAATGTGTACACAGTACGGTCAGCTGCCATGATTCACATCTGCAATTTGGAACAATAAACTACCTGGAATCCCATCCCCTTTAACAGTTCCAGAAAGCGGCTGAACGTATTTGAGTTAGAGCATCAGCTGCTGTGGTGCCCACCAAAGTGGAACGTACATTGTACGGCGAGACGGCTCTGACACGGTGGTACGATCGCCTCAAATTTTAAATGACTCCCTCACTGTCTGCTGTGCAATCCACGCAGATTAAGGACCAGAATCTGCCAATCCACACATGCAGGCAGGAAGGAGTTTTGGTTTGGACCTACATGTATGTAAAGCCTTTAAGCTGCTGATTGCTAACTACGTCATAGCTGACCAGTACGCACTGGATAACCTGCACACATCCTCAGGATTGTGAAATTGTGCCAAATCTCTGCATGCAGTAATGGCTCAGTCTTACGGTAAGTGCTGTTCTGTTGCTCATCAACGTGTGTGCATTTTTGTACATTGCCATGTTTGGAAAAATGGGTCAATGTACAATGTGATTCATAGTGGGCATTTCCATTTCATTTATCTTTGACGGACTACCGGTAGGTGTCAGGTGTACATAGGAAATTATATCAGTGGCTAATTATGGTACATCATAATGCAGACATTGCACATGTGCAATCTATGCACTGCAGTACACAGATACATGTACATACATGTACATGTATGTTGTGGTTGTACAATGAGTTTAATTATATACATGTACCACTAATCACTATATATAGGAGGAATTTTCCAGTATTTCAGACACATTTCAATATTCGATCCATTGTTGACTGAAAGGTTTTATGAGCAGCAAGGAATTGGACGACTTGCATGTACACACAGCATATGCCATGCTATTTTTCACCAATACAGGTAAGGTCTGACTGTCTTCCATGAGTGCATTAGGGTTATGGATGATTTAAGCGCACGTGGCAAATTTATGGTCGTAGCACCCTTTGTCATCGTTTCACATCCTTTCTTGAAATCACAAGAAGGCTAGCGTCCAGACTCAAGATTGGGGTCAAGTTCACTGGACTCGGTCAATTTATGAAGCCCAAGGGCGTCAGTGTACAAGCATGTCCTGTACATTGACCTGCCCACCTTAAAAATGGGATCCATGCCACATTTTTATAGCCTGCCGTTAAGTGGTCTTCGGGAAAAATTGGAGGACAGGAGAAAGAACAGGAGGCAAGGAGAAGAGGATGTGGATGTAGCTGCTGGGACTTTACAACTTGATTATTTACCATCATCTAGTGTAGACTAGACGCTGAAGGTATTACTTAGTGAACTTCAAGCTTGAGTATTAGTAATGATAATGAGGTAATTGCATGTTGTACATGTGTACCAGCACTGGTACCCGCTACATTGTACATTATGGGGAACTTATGGGCTACATGTACCGTACGTACGAGTACCGGGTATCGTACAAATTTACATGTACATTACCGTGCACTGTACTTGCACTGTCAATTTTTTTCTTTAAGCATTTTACAGTGCACATCATCGTTTTTGGATGGCCATGTCCACATTTGAGATTTTCTGTAATCATTGGGTTTTTGCCTGCAGTACCCCTCTGTGACAACTACAGTTACACGTGTACAAGCAGTTGCAAAGATTAGAACGCCTGATTTTTATGTACATGTATAAGCCCATCTTATTGCACAAGCTACCGGTACTCATGTAGCTTGTGGATAAGATTGCAAGAAGATTCTGCTATGCTTTCACTGAGCCGTACATCGGAAATAGACTGATGGCACCTGCTAAATTACGTGACCTTCAGTGGGTATCAACCCCATAGCAAGGTGTGTTTTGAGTGTTGTTTACAAACAATAAAGCCAAGTCACCGTATGATACTCGGCACATCCACACTAGTCTGAGTATGGTACCTATACCATCTACTTTCTTTTTTGGTAAATGATACTTATGAAACACTTTGCTTTGGGTGGACGCCGTGTTTGTTGATATTTACAATACCCACTATACCGTAGGTCACGTGACAATCAGTCTATTATGAGACTTGCGGTACTTTAAGTCCTCCTGGCATTTACCATTTTTAAAAACGTGCTGGCACCATACACACCGTACATGTGTAAACAACGTTTTGGTTTTTTGTTTTTTTGATAAATTTCACACATACCAGTAACTGTCAGAGCCCACTTTTGTTCTATGCACAGACAGAGTTGATGTCAACAATCTCTGCATGTTTGTTTGCCCCTGTTACAAAGAAGCATACCCGTACAATGGGAGATCCTTGGCGATCAATGCGACAATACCACAGGACAGGAATGCTAATCAATACCGTTGAATACAGCTATTACTGCCACTAATCAATAAGGACAACTACTGACCACATGTCCATTAGTGCTTCCTGTCTACCCTAAGTTCAGATGTACACGTAGAACTGATCTTTTAAAGTACATTCTGCGTGTCCTTGATCAGGACAGCCAGGCAGGTCACAATATGGTCCTGATGGGGGCTATGATTGGTGAATTCACAGGTTTTTCCATCACCCTTAAACTGCTTAATTAATAGTGAGAGGTGAATGTAAGTGTGAGCTGCATTGTGGGAAAAAATTTACTTCCCAGTTCCCACAATGCTTGCATTTCACAATCAACTCGTACAATTCCCACTTCTTGTCAGCGTCACATTTAATCACCCACAAATTTCTTGTCTCTGTCGCCTCACATCAATCTCAAGGGCTAAATGCCCATCATACAAACATCTCCGGGGTACAGTCCGCTAATTCAAGGCCCGTTGAAAACAGTGTAAAATCAGCACTGTTCAGGACCCAATAGCATGCACACCAACATCCCTGAGATTTCAGAAACACAAATGAAATTATTGTCTAGTCCCTAATCTTTCAATTTCTTTTCAATTTTGTAGGTTAACCAATTACATTTTTAATTATTCCCACAAAACAAAATCACCCCCCGAAAAGTGATTTTTCCAATGTCTGATTGCAGCCATTTTTCAAGTGGCAACCCTTAACTTTCTCGGGCACTTGGGACCATTTTTCAACCGTAGTTTTTAGCCATTCTGCTTTCACATGAAAGCCCAAAAACCCAGGGAATTCATCCTGGCAGCAATTTACACAATCTCACCATTTTGGGGGCCAAACAATCTCCTTTTTCAAAAGATACTGTAGGGGCAGTTTTAATGCTAATGAGCCGGCCAGAAATTTTCACTGGGTTAGTGGTCTGCACCCTCCAAGAGCTGTAGTCAGTGAAGCAACACATTGCTTGGGGATGCATGTCAACCAGGGAGCTGAAGATACTCGTTTGGGAGATACATGTTTGGGACACCCTGTATTTCACATCCTTTCCACACCCATTTTGGGTTCTTAGATTTCTTTTCTTGGTTTGATTATCTGGAATGTTTGTACATGTAGATTTTAAAGAAGCTTTCAGAAATGCAGTTCTAACCAGCAGTTGAATATTGAGCATCCAAATTGGCCTTGAAATGGAAATCCAGCTGCACATGCACTGCACATTACACAACCAACAGTTTGTGAACCGTTTCTTTAGCCGTAGTAGTAATAAAAAATTAAACATGGGAAAAATTATAATTTGCTACGTGGACGGATCAGGTGCAAGTTCCTTGTGTAGTCGTGGGAATTTAAAAAGGAAAATGAGTCATCTCCATCATAGGAATAATAGCCCAGATCAGATTGCAAGGTTCAATTCGCTGCCAGGTGACTGTCATTACAAAATGTAACAGCAGGACATGTGTGTGTTGGAAGGTGATGCATCATACCAGTGCAGAGAGAATTCTGCGGGGAGAGAAACCCATGAATATCAAATCATAGAACACAGGGACCAGATCGGAAGGCAATCAACAGGATTGGTGAGATGTTGGGGATAGGAGTCAGTTCATCCATAATTGGCAATTTGCACATGACCAGGAAGCAGCACGTTTCAGAATCATGAGAAATTCCATCTGTGGTGACTGATTGATTTTTAACAGTTTTATCTGTGGAGGATCATTGGTCTATATATGTGTGTCTATTTCTTGGTATTTCATGGACTCATCCGTGGTACGTTCATGTACATTTGCTGAGATTTGTTGATTTAACGATTTAAATTCTATTATTCTCTTGTTTTTGAAGAGTCGTTCTCTGTGTTATTGACCTTCAGAGCAACTGCGCTGCGGAAACCCGCACATATTATTAATTGGGGCATGAGTCTAAAGATCCCTCCAGTGTGTCACGATTCATACCGCAGCATCCAAGTGTCGGCGCGATCAATAACCAAAGTTCACTGTCACAGGTTTGCTTAGCGTTGTGCGTCAGTATTTACACAATCAGGACGCGCTGATCCTGAAAGAGGGAATTGTCAGACGCCACCGATAATGGCCTGCTTGTGTAAATTTATCTAGCACAGAATGGGCGAATGCCTAACATGGGTTTGGTGAGAAGAAGAAAACGAGAATTGGGGTTGCTGCGTTGAAACAAGGGTCAACACTGAACCACAACCACTGCAAACTTCCTGCCTATTAAGAATGTACATGTGTGTACAGGTATTTGTCACTGTTGACAGGTTCATGGACAAGGCATTTTACTGGGGTATTTCATATGTTGTGAAGAGCCAGGATCTCTCTGATTGCTTTGACTGTGGCCTTAACCACTGAATAGCCAGATTCACCTTTAAAAGTGGAATGTGTTGGATTCAGGTCTGTTCAGTTGTCTTCAGATCGTGGCTGAGCTGAGATGGTTACAGGTGAAATTCAGTATTGTTTTGTTTTTGAGATAATTATTTCATTGGTGTGATTTTCTCTGCTAGGATTGCTCAACCCAATTGGTGCTCTCCAGATTGCTTTCCAGCTTTTCATTTCCTTCCTTAAATGATTTTGATTCAGGTTTCTTCATTCCTTTTGATCGACACTCCTGAGAATTTCATATTGAAAATGAAAGCCTTGCTTCAAAAATTGTAAACCCACCCTTGGGGGAAAAAAAACAAAAGAAAATATCTGACATGAATCTCATTAATGTGAAGAAAACAATTCAAGAAAGAGGTCAGTCCAATCTAATTATGACCAAAGTACCACCATAGCAAGAAAAGCAGTTCTCAATCTACATAGACACGTATTTCTAAGCCACGGTTTGCTTTTACATGTACATACATAGATTTTACTTCTTTCCTACCTCTATTGCATTTCTGCATAGCAGAAGTAGAAGGCGCCATTCAAAACAACAAATAGAGCTTCGATATGATTTCAGTGGAAGCTCTGACTCTGAGCAGAGCGGTAACCTGCATTGTAACCTCAGGTATGGACCTGTGCATGTACAGTTGTGCGCCCATAAAGCTAGAGATATACTCAAATCCCAAACACACCCATACCCTCATCTCCTGGGTACTGGGTTTATGCCAACACCAGGATTTGAACATGTGTTCCTCTCACTCTGTGTTAGCCTTATTTCAGATTACATAGGGCCTTAAAGGACATTACCCATGTACATGTACCGGTACATGTACAAATGTGTGTTTAGTAGGCACACGTGTACATGTATGATACATGTACATGTATCTGAAATTGTAGGCAAGATGTCAAGATGCAAGTGCCAGCATTCTTGCTGTGTACACTTGATGTACGGTGCTCATGATCAAGTTCACCTGGTAGACTTGCGGTTTCCACTTCCCCATCTCGTTTCATCTGACCAGGAGCCACCTGTGGTTTAACAATGAACACAGCGCCCTGAGGCGCCAGCTCAGTCACAGTCTGTGTGTGTTTTTCTCTCTTTTTTTTTTTTTGGTCATCCCGAGGAGCCCTTTTGTGCTCACCTGGTATTGTCTCCAGGCTGCACAATCCAAGCCAGGTTGAACGGTACCGATCTGACTAAATTTGTTTTTATTGGGCCTTTCTCCTGCGGGGGGGGGTCAGAAGGGAAAAGTGCTTGGATTTTAGTCTTTTGATCGACCCTTTTCAGTCTGTAAAGAATGTACCAATGCAGTGTGAAATTGGGGCTCCATCATAAATGAAGCCATTGAGCCTATAATGTTCAATAACTTTGTTAACTCCGTAAAGGGTGTCCATATTTGAGGAAAAGGAGTCTAGATTTTTCAGGAGTCCAAGTTTCATTCAACGTCATTATAGAGGTTGTGTTTTTACATACATGTAGGCCCTACATTCTACATGTATGTAGACCATTTTTGGAACGTTAAGAGCCAGCTAGTGTTCCACATCTTGAAGGTTCTTTCTGGAAAGGAATTTGTGTACAACGGTCGTAGACTCACCCTATAATGAGGTGTGGAATTTTCTCTTTGAAAAGAAAGTTATTGATTATATCTTGATATCTTTCACTCTGCAAGTTACAATGTATGTTGTACGCGTACTTCTGTTTAATCCATCATTTACCATAGAATGCTCACACCCGTTGGTACAGTCATCTGTACCTACGGTGATACAGTGTGGACAGCAGGTACAGTAGTGTCCACCTGGTCAATGTGTCCAGGTACCAGACACCAGTACTTAGCAAAATCTGTCAGTAGTTCCGTACATGCACACACTCTCTGCTTTACTGACCAACCATGAAATCAAACTTGGCCAAGCACAAAAAAGGGGTGCCCAGATTCACTTAAGCTTGTTATTATTTTAGAGAACGTTTGCTTTACACATAAAAGCAGACAAAGATCCTTTGGTTCCAAGCCAAGACAGATGAGATTAGTCGGCAAGTCAGTCAGCTTGGTGTACATGGTGGACCCCAAGGGGGGGGGACAGCTGCCGGTAGTGATAACTCTAAATTTGAGTTTTTATGGCCCATTCCATCCGACCAGTTGAAGTTTGAACTTGCATGTACATGTGTAAAACTCGGGGGTATTATTCTAATTATCTCCAACATCTCGAAAACGATGTACTTGTAGACCAACATATGTACCCGATACATTCTGAGTTAAGAGAAATTGTGGCAATGTACTAGTACATGTACATGTATCTTGCTCAAGGATACAATATGGGGCCGATGGGTACCCCCCCACATGTCCAATCCCTATACACACTGTAGACTATTGTTACCTAACACATCCCCCCTAGAAGTCTGTAAAGAATTCCTGAGATTCGGATCAAACAATGACCAACACAAAGGCGGGGGGGGCATTCTCTCCACCCCCATATCTTGCAACATATGTGCTCAGAAACACAAGCACGTCAATCAAAACCACTTTAAGGTAGAGAGGTACAGCTTCACATGATGAGCCCGGCGCTATAATCACTGACTTTCAACTGTCATCATCACACGTACTGGTCCATTGACACACCACAGAAAAGTTGAGAGAAAAATGGTGCGCGTAGCTGCTGATAGATGTTGAAATCCCCACCCATTTCATTTCAGCAGGTGGTTTTCAGCAACAAAAGCAGGTGGAACAGCACCTTGGATGCAAATGTTTCTTTTGTCATGTTGTCTTTGTTAGACGGACACACCTGCATGTGTATGGTATTGCTAAAACCTCTAAAGTCCTTTCATGCCCAGCCATAGGAAACTGTGACATGAAAGGTTGATTTATGGGTGCTGCTAGTATATGTAGGTGCATGTCGGTCTTTGGACGCATGCCTTGGTGAATTTCAAAGAAATGCTTGCAGTAATCATGTTTGTGCACCTTTCCAAGCCTTGGTTTATTCTGCGGTATGACAGTCTTGTGTTCAATTTCCCGTCCTGTTTGTTTTCAGCGGATGGAAAAGTTTCCCATTATTTTTGACGCAACACGGAAAATTATTTGAAGATACAAACTACACTTTCATAGTTGTACTCAAATTTTCATTTATAACTCCTGTGTAGACGCACATGTACATGTAAGGAGGCTTTTGAAAGTTCAAGAAGAGGCAAATGTCTAACAGTTAGGGAATTTTGACCACTAACATAATATCTAGCCTCTATTACCATGTTTGTGTCTTTTAACCTGGTAAATAATTATGCATTAAAAATAGGAAGAATCCCAATATTGGGCTTTTTTTTTTGCACATTGTTAGAAAGCAACTTCTGAAGTGTGATCTTTTGTTGTAAGTTTTATTTTCAAGAGGGAGTTGCTTTAACTTCAGATTTTTCCCCCTTTTGTGCTGCAACCGACCTGTAAAAAAAATCAGATTACATGTAATTCATGATTGGCAGGTTTTTTTACAAAGTTGGCCTTCTACAGGATAAATAACATCTCTATCTGAAAGTTTTTTCAAAGTCCAAGTAAAGTCAACAGTATGCCTTAACTACCCTCCTCAAATCGGCCTTGATCGTACATGTATTTACCACAGTCTGTGGCCTTTTGTCCCCTAGATGTTGCTAACCGGTACCCTGTATGGTTCTCAACCCAGCCGTTAAATTCCAGCTTAAAGCCCGATTAAGTCCAATCAAAAACCGCGGATTTAAAGCAGACTTCAATTTCGCATTTTCAAAACAACAACAATATTTGTCAGAATAAAATCTGTATTGTGGAGTGGCAATGAAGCAGATTTCCCTCCCGAGACTTTTTGAGCATTTTGTTAGGATACAAAGCCCGGTCTCTGGGGGTTTTTCATGCCTGCTGAGATGAAATGATTTACCTCTTAACCCAATTCACCTCCTTGGGAATAGGGATAATTTGATTGCTGTGGGGGTTTGATGCTGAAAGGTTACAATGGTGCTGCAAATTATACAGGGGCCCTCATGGGTGGAATTCTTGATCCCAGGTTACCACAGGCACTGATCGTGATAAATACCTGAAATGGATTGCTCAGTTTGATTTATTGGGGTCGTTGATTCACAAGTGAAGTGATTGAAAGCTGAATTAATTGAACATGTTCAGCGTTTGTCTTCAAAATCTTCAGGTTTTTCATTGTGTATACTGGTAGGTTTAAACTTATTGATGGGTTTAAACATATTGATTATACTGGTAGGCATGATTTCTTTAAAAAAAGGGGGGGATCTCTCTGTTTCCAAGTCTCGCTTTTCAAGACTGCAAGCAACTTTGGCCAATTGTTTCAGGTCCACAGAGTTCCTGCTCATTTTTTGGTATCATGCCAAATTTACCAAAGATCACAGTCCCCTCTGTAGCCCCACTTAACCCTTCAAACCAGCCAAAGCCAACAAACCATCCCCTTAAAAGGTGTCTGTTTCTCTAAGGACCTCAACAAGATTTCCTTTCCCTCCCACTGGAAGTGAAAGAAAAGCCAGTTTAACACAGAGGCCGGAAATCCTGTCCAAGCCCAAAATATGTTAGGACTTAACCCGGGGATTACACCATTGATTCTGGAAGGGGGTCAGTGCCAAATTTATCCCACCAAATAGTCAAGTTCTACTGTTAGTCTGACACAGAAATGGAAGCCTTCTAGTTTTTCCCTCTGGAGATTGAACAGTGATTAGTTTGTGTTTGGATTCATTTTTTGTCAGGATTAACAATGAGTGCTTGCTTTTCTCAGCCCTGGTTGAGGGAGGGCTGTTTGACTTGGAATGGGCATTCGGGTCACCAGTGTTCAGGTTTCCTTTGTGCCAGGGACTGTGAGAAAGTTCAGATTTTTCTTCGAGTCATTTGGGACTTCTGTCAAAATTGTTCTCTAACAATGATTTGAACTCTAGCATTTTCCTCTTTCTTTTTTTACCAATTTTTTTCCCAGATAACAACCCAACAAGTTTTTAATCAGGCCAGATTCCTACCAAAGCATCATGGGCTTTCAGCAATGAAACTTCATTGGACTGTCATTCCAATTGTGACCAGCATTAGACGGATTTTTTCATAAATAGTCTCTGTTGAATAAACAAAACTTTTTAATGAAGCTCAGTATCAAGCACAAATTCCTCCATTGAGCTGCGTTTATTGCTCATCGGCAGAGTTTTATTGGTAAAAAAAAAATCAAGTAATCGCTGCTTGCCCTCGGTGAAAATCATGGACTAATAAACCACATTCAGACATGTGTATACATGCATCGAAGCAGTTAGATGTAAGCTTAGTTACCAATGTACTCCCACTTCATGTTGCAAGTGATTAGGAGCTGATTCTGATCTTATCCTCTGCAGGTTCCTGGATACTGTTTTGTATGAGAGTATCTTGGTAGACCACAACTTTTAAAGACCGCCTAAACGAGAGTAATTCACCCACAATACAGGAAAAGGCACTTGGTGCCACATATCCTGTATTGGTATGAGACAAAAGCCAAACCACAGACTAGTCAGGTTGGGCCCAGCTAGCCAAGCAGGTTGGTGATACCAGCCAGCCTCTTCCAACAAATGACTCACCTTTGATTGACCCCCCTGACCTCCCCAAATTGTACATTAAAGGAAGCAAGAACGTAGCAAAGTGGTACCATTGGATCTTAGCACCAGTTACTGAAGGGGTTACATGTGTTTGGTCTTTTTACCCAACCAATCGAGGGCGCTCCTTGGTCTGAATTGAGGGTGCTATTTGCAGGTCTGTGCACCAGTGACTGAAGGTACTATTTGGTCTGGCGTCTGTGCATACTGTAACTAACTGGAGGTACTAAGTATGCGTGTTACGGTACTTTGGTCTGTACACAGCCAATAAGCCTTTTGGGAGTTAACTTTGACCCAAATCTGGTACACTGAGTTCTTTAAATTCACGTGAACGTAACTTGAATTCTTCTAACTAAAACCACTGTTGCTATACCTCATGATTCGAGGCAAGCTTTTGCTTAGTTACATAAGAGACGCCTTGCAACAATACACTCTTCTCAATGGATAAGAAGGGTACAAAGGAACCAG
Organism: Acanthaster planci; assembly: GCF_054643075.1. Taxonomy (NCBI): domain Eukaryota; kingdom Metazoa; phylum Echinodermata; class Asteroidea; order Valvatida; family Acanthasteridae; genus Acanthaster; species Acanthaster planci. The sequence goes on from NC_141793.1 coordinate 3,523,867, forward strand.
TCCATTCCAGAGATGGTGGTCGCTATGCGAAAGCTTGCCCCGAATCACAAGGTATAGCAACAGTGTCTTTAGTCTGGGGAATTCAAATTGTTATGTTTATGTGCAGTCAGATAACTCAGTGCACCAGATTTTATTCAAATTTAACTCGCAAATGGCTGATTACCAAGGTTTTTTTCTATTTGGTGTGTGCACAACCAACTTAGAGCATGGCTCCACGCTTAGAGTGCTGTTTTAGTCTGTTTGTCATTAACTGAAGGTGCTGTTTGGTCTGTGCACAATCAAGGTTTTCATTTAATCTGTGCACAACCAACTGAGGAAGCAAGGCTGCTGTTTGGTCAGTATACCTAAACTGATCAAGGATTGAAACCTCTTAGGGCCAAGGGTTGGGTTTTGTCTGTGCACACTATTCAGGGCATTATTTGTGCACAAAGCTGGAGTAGTTGAGGGGCTACCAGTAGGGTACATGCATGTGAATAGCAGGTTGTGGGCAACCTGTTAACTGCTGTCTGCAGTTGGAAGTTCTGGGAAGTGTTACCCTCAATCAGACTGAGGTATACATGTACATGTACATCGTATGTAGGCACCTCTTCACATGATGCCTGAACTATCTAACCATACACATCTGCATTAAAAGAAGAAGGCTTGAACATTTGTTCCATGTATTCTGTGAAGATACATGTAAACAGTCTGTAATGTAATGAAATCCATGTATCTCTTGCTCGATCCACTCAACACTCCTGTCTATGATTAATTTCCCACATTTCACATTTCCACAAGTAGGCTACATGTTTAAACCATTTGGTGTGACATAGACAGCACATCCATGAGTAAGAGAATGCATGTAATGATCAATTGAATGTTCACATACATGCATGGTATACACAAGGGGCCCCATTCATTTCCTGTGGAGGCATGTATAACTGGTGAGCAAATCCGGAAGCCCAGATAACATACTGTACATGTACCGGTACACTGGCACAGGCTCTCACATGAATCTGAGTGTGGAGAGTGGAGTCATCGTCGAGCTGTCTCCTGGCTGTCGGCGGCGTTTTCTGTGCAGATCCAGCGGCCCTTCCCCAACTGGCTTGTCCAGAGCTCTTTCCAAATCTGGTCCTCGTGCACACGAACAAGCTGCCTTGGAAGTGCCGAGCAGTCTTGTTGCGAGTGGCGGAGTTACTCTCGTACCACAATGGAGGGCTCAGCGGCTCACACACCCTTATACATGTACTTGTAGGGTCCAAAGAAAAATGGGATATCTCAGATAAAAACCAACCGCAGTTTTGCACCAAAGAGAACGTGCCACATGTTTTAACATACGTGTAAGTAGAGCTACATTGTAATTCTCTAGAGCCTGCGTCATCCGGTGCCTGTGGCTACTCCTTCATGTACAGTCCATAGTTCATCTTGGTCCTCCCGCCCATTGGGATTACGGCTACACGGGGTGCACCCTGCAGCAACTGTAGATAGCCTCCATGTATGCACAGTGTACCAACAAGTGGCGAACACATTTTCTTGGGGGGAACAGGAGTGCGTCTGTTCCCCGTTTCTATTGCACTGGGAGCACTCAGCGTCCGGATTACAGATCTACTGCACCGCAGTCGGGCTGGGAGTTTATTGGCCTGGTTCAACCTATTGCTGGGCAAGTTGTTGAGGAAAGCAGAGAGGTCTGAAATTGCATCGCTAGCGGAAGGAAACTTCTGTGCTGCACATTATTTTGTGGTGTTCAGTGTCAGCTGCACACCAACTTGTAGGCCGAAGGTGAGTATCATTATGTATGAGGCTATCTTCTGGGGTAACTTTCTTTCTGTGCCAGTCATGTACCATTTTTTAATGCTGTGGCATTATCAGCATTCACTAGCTTATGTTAATACTTTGGTAGCTCTGCCTTGTACCAGCTGGGATCTGCATCATGGATAATGAAATCCTATATGTAGTAGTGAAATTAACATGTACATGTACCTGCTCTACCCCTGGTTAGTGGACGTGTACTTTACTCCTGAAAGTTCTCTGGTTGAAATGCGTGTTTGTGGTTAACAGGTATGCATTTACTAGTTTTCAAGTATTTCACAATGACCTGGATCATTGGCCCATCTGATTAATACATTGATGTTGGGGCTGTTTTCGAACCCTACTGATACATGGTTTTTCCATCTTGTAACTCTGTGCAGTGTGTTAGTACATTTACCGTACATGTACTTGGTTGAGTGCACCAGCTGTGATTAATTTTTCAAGGGTTCCCCTTGAAAGTGATGGGTTCGGTTGTCGGTGAAATCTAAAAAGTGGTGCGAAATTACACTAGTTCTTGACCTTGAATGACCTCAAATGACCTTGTGACCCTAGCATCTGCTCCAGTGGGAGGGGGTTTACAGAGCCAGTGTTGACAGTGTAAACAAACTCCAGATTTAGCGGGGAATGTTTGCAGGCGAAATGTTTGGCATTCTCATGTTGAGCCAACAGATTGTTGTCTTGGTTATTTAGCCTTGTGCCACTCACTTTTGAAGGGTGCCTGTTCCCAGTGTCCAGGCAGGAAGCAGGGAACACTAATAGCCATCAATGCCAGTCTAGTTTCTGTGAGTGGTTGAACTTAACGGCTTGCATAATATCCATTCATATCCACTGAGGTATCTCCATATGTACGGTACCGTTAGATGTTAAACTTGAATGTCAATTAGTGTTTAAAACTAACCCCTAGAATTGTTCCTCCTGCTTACACATACATAATGCAGGGCCTAATGATATGCCTTGAACAGATGGAGCCTTGACCTTCAGGCTGCCTCAAGGCTTGAATTTAGGGCCCCAGCCTTAATGCTTGAGGGGTTAAAGCCTTGGCCTTGAGGGTCACAACCTTGGTCTTGGCTTTGAGGGGTGAAAGCCTTGGCCTCGGGCCTGAGGGTCACGGCCTTTTCTCCAACACTGGTAGGACCTGTAGGTATTGAATGTTTTCTTCCAAGAGTAAACACTACCGGTATTTCAGTGGCAGACTTCATGATTGCCGATTGCGGTCGATGCAGGGGCCTTGAGGGTCACAACCTTGGTCTTTGCTTTGAGGGGTTAAAGCCTTGGCCTCGGGCCTGAGGGTCAAGGCTTTTTCGCCAACACTGGTAGGACCTGTAGGTCTTGAATGTTTTCTTCCAAGAGTAAACACTGCCGGTATTTCAGTGGCAGACTTCATGATTGCCGATTGCGGTCGATGCAGGGGCCTTGAGGGTCACAACCTTGGTCTTGGCTTTGAGGGGTGAAAGCCTTGGCCTCGGGCCTGAGGGTCACGGCCTTTTCTCCAACACTGGTAGGACCTGTAGGTATTGAATGTTTTCTTTCCAAGAGTAAACACTGCTGGTATTTCAGTGGCAGACTTCATGATTGCCGATTGCGGTCGATCCAGGGCCCTTGAGGGTCACAACCTTGGTCTTGGCTTTGAGGGGTTAAAGCCTTGGCCTCGGGCCTGAGGGTCACGGCCTTTTCTCCAACACTGGTAGGACCTGTAGGTATTGAATGTTTTCTTTCCAAGAGTAAACACTGCTGGTATTTCAGTGGCAGACTTCATGATTGCCGATTGCGGTCGATGCAGTACATACTGTACATGTACACAGATTGGATTGGATTGATCCTCGCAAGCAGAATTCGAAACAGACACCATGTGTGAGAAATATTTTGCTGACAGTTTCCCCAATGGAAACTTTCTCATTAACTGAAGAACCGAGGGCAGATGCGGATGAAAGGAGATGTGGATGTTGCTCCCCTCTTTTGCTTTGTCTCATGTTAGGCCCTAGGGAAATTTACATTTCTCCTAGCTTTGATTGTTGACTGATTGAGTACCTATGTTTTTGGGGTTTTTTTTAACGCACAATCAATGAGATTGCTTTCATACGGTAGCCCAAAAGTCCCCTCCCCCCTTCAAAATGTGGAATGCATATCGTCTGTGAAAGATTCCCCGGGAGCATATTTGTATGCAGCCCCCAACATTCGCAAATTATGCCTTTAAATGTGTGGCCAAATTCCTCGCCGGTCGTCTGTCTGCGCCGATGTCTCACGTTCCTAATTCTTAGCTGGCGAAAGACACAGAGGCCTCCCGTAAATTGAAGATTGTAGATTTGGTTCTGATCCGAAAGCGCATGTACATGCCTTGTGCATAATAATCATTAAGCACGGTACGAGCACTGTGCTATTTATTGTTCATTACCGAGGTCCTATGCCAAATTGCCTATAAATTCAATAACCAATACACGCCGTGAGGTGTACATCCCTTTGTAAGTTAGCTTGTACACATACCATTGAATTATAAAAATCCCAAGCAACTGCTTGTTTGAACCACGCTCACATACTGTCTTCAATTATTGTCAGTTTTCTGTTCGTACATGTATGTTTTATTGATTTATTAATTGATTTCTGTGTCCCGTTGAATAAGTACGATGTCATGAAAGGGGACATTCTCTTATACAGTTTTCTTAAATAGACTCTTATATAATTTCAGGGTTTTTATAGTACAATTGAATCATCCACTGTTCCTGAAGTTCAACACATGTGCTTAGTCATTCTCCTTTAGTCTTGGAAAGTTGCCAGCCACTTGTCGGCAACCTCCCCAAAGTCCCACCATGCAAGTCCTGCATTTCTCATCATTTTTGCAGTATTGTCACCTATTCCGATGTTTCCATTTCAAACCAATGGATGATCACTCCAGTCGGGTTCAAGATACTAATTTATCACAGAATTATCCTGGGTATTTCAAAGGATTTTTAAAAGCTTGTTGCAGGAAGTTTCCGGTCAGTCATTTTCCAAATGATTGATGAGTTGCATGGTTTGCCCATATTGTCTATGTACATGTACAGTGTACATGTATGCCCATGTGCTGGTAGTGTACATGTATTTACCATCCAGAGGCATCAAGGGACCAGTAGCCTTGCTCAATTTTTTTCTTTCCTCGGATGAACCAGAAATTCCGGAGCAGATGTCTACTCAGCTGGGGTCCCTTACCAGGATGGATGTCAAGATCTTTTACAGTCCTATCCTTGCTTGATTAGCTGTCAGCTGTTGTTGGGGCTTCACTTTTTTTTTAATCAATGCCAAAGAAAACATGGCCTGAACTGAAGAATTTTGGCTGACGAATATGACAAGCCAATCAGGCATCAGGGCTTAGCCAGCTGTGTCATGTTTGGACATGTTCGCATTTTCAGTGTCTGCTCATTGAAATTTTGTGTGACTTTGAAATGAAGTCATCTAATGTTGTGATTTTTGTCAAATTGGTGCCTAAATTGACGGGGACTAGGCTTAAGACATGAGTATTGGCTGCATTTACCGTACACTCTGAATTACATGCAGTAGATGCATACATGTACACTTCATCCTTGTACTATACATTGTATGTTTTGGGCCTAGCCAAGAATTTCACTAAGGGGAGAATCTGCTGTGAGCATCAGCAAGAGAGGGCGCAAGTTTCCTTGAAACAGAGGCTCCGTTGGTAGGAACTGCACTTTGCTGAATTTCACAAAGGGGAGAATCTGCTGTGAGCATCAGCAAGAGAGGGCGCAAGTTTCTTTACAACAGAGGCTCCGTTGGTAGGAACTGCACTTTGTTGAATTTCACAAAAGGGAGAATCTGCTGTGAGCATCAGCAAGAGAGGGCGCAAGTTTCTTTACAACAGAGGCTCTTTTGGTGGGAACTGCACTTTGCTAAATTTCACAAAGGGGAGAATCTGCTGTGAGCATCAGCAAGAGAGGGCGCAAGTTTCCTTGAAACAGAGGCTCCATTGGTAGGAACTGCACTTTGCTGAATTTCACAAAGGGGAGAATCTGCTGTGAGCATCAGCAAGAGAGGGCGCAAGTTTCCTTACAACAGAGGCTCCGTTGGTGGGAACTGCACTTTGCTGAATTTCACAAAGGGGAGAATCTGCTGTGAGCATCAGCAAGAAAGGGCGCAAGTTTCCTTACAACAGAGGCTCCGTTGGTAGGAACTGCAGTTTGCTGAATTTCACAAAGGGTAGAATCTGCTGTGAGCATCAGCAAGAGAGGGCGCAAGTTTCTTTACAACAGAGGCTCCGTTGGTGGGAACTGCAGTTTGCTGAATTTCACAAAGGGGAGAATCTGCTGTGAGCATCAGCAAGAGAGGGCGCAAGTTTCCTTACAACAGAGGCTCTGTTGGTAGGAACTGCAGTTTGCTGAATTTCACAAAGGGTAGAATCTGCTGTGAGCATCAGCAAGAGAGGGCGCAAGTTTCCTTACAACAGAGGCTTCCTTGGTGGGAACTGCACTTTGCTGAATTTCACAAAGGGGAGAATCTGCTGTGAGCATCAGCAAGAGAGGGCGCAAGTTTCCTTACAACAGAGGCTCCGTTGGTGGGAACTGCACTTTGCTGAATTTCACAAAGGGTAGAATCTGCTGTGAGCATCAGCAAGAGAGGGCGCAAGTTTCCTTACAACAGAGGCTCCGTTGGTGGGAAGTGCACTTTGTTGGTTCACGACCAGCTACATTTATGAAATACTTCCATTGCAGTGGTGTTGCTGCCAACAACATGAACACTTTCCACCAACATGGATCTGTCACTGACTGAGGGGGTGCTTCTGCGGAAGGCTGTAACATAAACGTAGTGACCCTCCCATTTTGTATCCATGTGTGCTTTGCTCTGGGAGAGTGACTTGGGATGCAGTCCATCAAGGTCCCATAGAAAAGTGCACATGTAAACAAAGCCTGACACCAGTATGTTTTATTGGGCACCTGAGCTCAGCTAGTGTGTTTTACATCTGAAGTCACATTTCTGATTGGTAAGAATTTAGTTCAGAAAGAATGCAGATGCCTTCTTCCCCTACTCCACCAAGCACTGACCCCTCCTCCCCCCCTTGGCAGTCCTATTCAGCTTACACTGTCAAATAGTAAATATGAGAGATATGAGAAGTATTTTTCTTTTCTTCCTCGCCAACTACTCTTAAATTATGGTATTCCCTCTGTACCCTGCTCTAGAATGCAACCTCAAAACAGTAAAGGTAACGCCAGTAGTTTAACAACTGGTACTTTAACATCTCTAAGAAGTGAATGCATGAATACTTTTCTGTGCATTCAACCGTAGAGGCCCGGGCGTCTTCCTGCTGTGACATTCTCTTTCGTCTCGCTGACAGAACCCACATCTCACTGTATCCGCATTCTCGCTGAGCAAATCATAACTTCAAACTCATGCCGTGCACAAACGATCCCTGGGACGTCACGGCGTTCAACTGAGCCGTGGCTGATGATGATGCGCTCGGAGGCCCGGCCAAGTCAAGTCACATAACTATTGCATGCGAAGTGGCCTCGCTTGGTTGCTTCTTGATTCTTGGCTCAGACCGCTGATGTGACAGAAGATTAGACTGGGTTGTCGCAAATTGCAGTGAAGTGTAACAACTGGAATGAAACTGGTACATGTGCGTGTTTGCCTCATTGTACTCGAAAGATCAGGATCAAACTCTTGATTTATGCTTTTATTACTAAGGGTGCAAAATGCCAGTGGTCAGCTTTTGCACAGATATTGGAAGCACAACAGCTATCTCATAAGCAGTTTTATGAGCCCTTACACTGAACGAGATAAATTGCTTGTTGTAAAGTGCAAGGGAGGTGACTGCTTCAGTCAGACTTTGTACTGTACGCACGCATACACGCAAGTACTCGAGCCCCATTTGACAGACATGTCAAGCAATCATGTCATGACTTCAGGAATTTATGTGCTTTGCAGAATTCCGCAGTGAATGCTGCAGTTGCATTATTTGCAGTATTCATTGTATAACATTTTGGCTGATAACCCATTTCCGCTGAGCGAATCTTTTCTGTGCTTATCAGCTCCTTGAAATCTGTCTCTGATGTCGGCTCATGGTTGCCTGTTGGAACTCGGTAAGTCTCATGTGGGTTGAAAATCGTTCTTGATTTGGAAAGAGCCTGATTTAGTTATACTTCCTCCAAACACCTATTCATGATGCATGAAAGGTGATTATTCCAATTTCCATTAGGACCAGAACTTCTGAGCTGCATTCCTGAAATAGTAGCCTTTTTCAGCATAATCATACAGGGGTCTTATATTTCTAGACAAACACCACAGGGTATCCAAGACCTGCATTGGAGTCTCTTGATATGCTCGGTTTTAAATTGCATCCATTCCTGGAGGAATCCTGTGTCCTGGCTCTGTGGTTAAAGCCCGATGGTCGTGGAATTTGGAGGTTTTTAAGAAAGTTGAGAGTGCGATGGGATACCCACAATCACATTTGCCTTCTACACTGAGTTGCTTGTAGCTTTATGAAGCATTGCTTGAGTGATGCAGAAGTACAGTGCAAGTGGAAATAAAGTTACATTCAGCAGATCAGCATTTGTTTGTTTAAGCGCAAGCATTAAAGGCAAGATACTGGAGCCTTTTGTAGGCTTTAGCCTGTGAAAGTTTGAAAAGATATGTTTCTACGCATGAAGCTTTATGCAGTCGTGATGCACCCATAAAGTTTGTTTCTTCAAATTTCGATTGAAAGAAAATGACGTTACTGATATAGGGTTCCTTTTGTTATGCATGTACATTTATGCAAGCGTAAACCCCTTCATAACCAACAATGGCTGCATCTGTCATTTCCCCCTTCACGCAAGTACTTAAACTTAGTACAGTACCTACATGTACATGTACGTGTAAACCACCGTCAGCGCGACAGGGGAAGAAATCAGTGATAAACAACAGCAGTAAAGTAACTTAAGTCTTAATGGTAGCACAGTAAATCCCTGATTCATACAACGTCCTTTGCGTTTGAACCAAATGTTCATCGCAGTCAAAGAATTTTTGTCACGACACATCCCTTTAACAGCTTGAGCCAGGTCTAAAGCCCTTCAGGCTAGGTTTACATTTACTGGGCTTATTTTACCTGGCCGTTAATTGAAAGGGGAAACCACTTCAGATCCAGCCAGCAAGATTTGTTGCATTTTGTTAGGTCAAGCGGCAAATTGAATGGGCAATTGGACAACAGCACCTGTAGGTTTTTCAATTAACAGCCTGATGTGAAAGGTACATGTACATGGGTATGCCCCATGGGATCTATGCATGGGGGGGTTGGACTGTAAAATGTGCATTTGCCTGTACATGTATGTTTGGAAGGGCTCTGCTGTTCCCATCAAGAGGTGTAATGTTGTGGGCGCTCAACAGGTTGATGAACATCGTGCAGCAATAATGTTTTGGGCATCTGGTGGCCAAAGTTGAAACTCCTCGGCTCCGCGAGTTGTTTGCCGTTCGGTACGAACATGCGCATCACAGGTTTTGGATTTGAGATGAGTTTTATAGGTCTTTTGTCAAAATGAGGGAGTGGAGAGAACTCTACCAAACCACACGGTTTAAGTCAAGGTGCACCTTGCAATGCCAGTAGGGTATCATCAGGCTGAAGTTATGGGGCAAGTGGCTGAAATGCTCCTACAGATCTCCACAATGTTCCTCGGTACCTGTACATTTACAGTGTACGTATCCATGTACATGCCCGTGTACCTTTAACCCTCCTGTGAAAAGATGCATTCTCGACAAAGTTGTCCTCTCAGTCAAAATCAGTCAAATGCATGTAACTCCTGTGTGTCTGTGTACCGTGGTCCATCAAGTGGAAGGAATTTTGGATTATCAGCGACTGTTACAGAAAAAGGAGGGCTACACCGGTGGGATTGATACACCGGTATCGCATGATTTCAACCAAAGGGGAAGTCTGAAAGTGAGACAGGGTAGAGCCAAACCTCCCTCTGACTTCATTTCAGTACAAGGTGGATTGGCCTTGGAGCTTTCAAACTTGCCAAGGGCCAACTTGCTCCCACTGACCAAAAATGTCCCCATTGCATTGTGAGGTTAAGCGCTGTATCTTTTTTGACAATATGGAATCAAAGTTTGTTGCAGAGTTTTGCCATGTGCATTGTGCATTGTCATCGGGATGGTTAAAAAAACAATATTGTACATGCACATTAAACATGTGCCGTGTACATTGAAAAGGCATGCACGCAATGCCATATTTCCATCCACTGTGTACATGTACATCAACAAGTTTAATGTATTAACCAGCACATTGCGGACCTTGGGTCATCCGTCTGATTGTGTAATCTGACGCAGGGCCGACCTGATTGTGAGGCTGCATTGTTCATCAAGTGACTCTCCTGCTTTGCTGTGACTGGCTGACCAGTTTGTATACAAACATGCCACGTCGCTGACTCATTGTTGTGATGCACGGCAGGCTCCCAGGCACATCATTCACACCGTGCGTCCTCACAGATCAATACCACTGGACCAGAACACCAGTTTAGCTATTGGTGTGTGGATAGCCCGGGGTGGACGTTCTTAGAAGAGGGAGCGATTGGATTTCTAAGATGAGATGAGTGTGGTGTTCGGTCTCTCACACAAAAAAAGCATAGGCTTTACTGCTGGAAGTGGAAAAGATACGTTCTTATAATTGGGGGCCATTTTAATCCCAAGCCTGGCTGAGTGATGAGTGTTCAGCAGTATTCAAGCTGATCAATGCAAAGAGCCTGAGGAGAGCGATTACCTGAAGCGCTGGGTTTACGAGCGACTACAGGCCCCGCTGGCTGAGTCACGGCCGCCGCGGAGCCTGGAGATTCAACCAACATCTTGCAGAGCGATTAAGCCAAGTACAGATTACGTTCTCAAAGACTGTGACATTGGTCGGAAGTTCTTAATATGGCAGGGCTACAAGTGGATCTCCATCCCTGTTAACCCAGATACTGGAATGTAAGTCACACGTGAACATGTTCCACTTCCCCATGCTTTTCAATTTCACCCACCTCAGACCTCCAGGAGGACCGGTACATGTACACATGTACAGGACGTTGCTGCTGAGGCAAAGGCACAGCACGTACACAACTCGTTCGAAATGTGTTGAAGCAATTGGCTTTTTTACTTAAGCGCCTTATTAAATATTAGTGGAAGGCACTGTGTTTGTTGGTGCTGAGCAAAACTCAACTGTAGCTAGCCAACAGCATTAGTGACAACATTTACATTTTGTCTTGTTGCCTGATGTACTTGTATACACCTGTGCATACATCTGTAGGCTTGGTAGCAAATGATGAAATACTGAAAGCTGATTTGTAAGGTTTGTATCGCTCATTCCGACTGGGAAGACTGAGAGAGGTACCAAACTTAAAAACCCGTAGTAAATTACAAGTTGGTGTGAATTCAAAATACAGGTTGGTTTATAGGGGAAGAGCTGCCTTTTATATTGTTCATTTGAATGGTTTTTAACTTGACTTGATTCTGGTTGATCTCGAGATTCACTTGCGATGACAAGCATTCATGAAGAGATAATTTGCCAAATGAAGAATTGTTGTATTGAAATGATGCATATTTTTCAAACCTTTTGAATTCAGTGTCAAGATAAACATAGCAGTGTTGTAGTCGAGACCATCGCAAGACCATGCACAAGACCAGTCACAAGTAACAGTGTGAACACTGACAAAGGAATGCTTTTGTTGCAGTTCATTTGAATAGCTTGTGACTTGAATTCAGACTGGAGGTCTTGTGCTGGTCTTGTAAAGGCTGGCACATAGAAATTGACCGGAGTGGGATTTGAACCAGCAATCTTCAGAATACTGTACTCGTGCTCTAGCAATCGAATTCACCAGCCTGTATGTATGTTTGCAGTTTTTCTTTATTTGCTAATGTCTTCGGGATTCATAATTTTGCACTTGTTTTTTCCATCCTAAATTCACAGGAACAGATGAACAAGGAGGAGGTCTCCGGGTGAACCCAGCGTACCTTGAACAGGGCCAAGTCGCCACTTCGAGTACGACAAGCGGACAGCGGCGGGCCACGCACAGCATCAGCAACAACTCGGCGCAGCGACCACACCACTACTACAGGGAGAGAGACAGGAGGCACACGCTCGCATCGCACACGCCGGCGACAGCAGCGGCCCCCTACAGTCAGGTGAGTGGGACAGCTTTGCTTAGCAGGGGAGGAAGTTTCCTCGAGCTGGTTGCGAGATAAAGCTCTCTCCTTTCAAGCAGTGCGCTCTGTGCGTCCCCTGAAGATTATTGAATGGAACTGTTTCTCAGCAGAGATTTTAACATGGTTTGCCTGCAATCCTCTCACTAGTTCACCATGCACAAATTGAAAAAACTCAAGCATTGTAAAATGTCAGATAAGAGGAAGTCGTAGGCTTTCCTAATGGAGTGGGTTCAATTAGTCACACTGGTGTTAAGCTACAGCCAGATTCAGTATGGAATTTCTGCATTAACGTTATTGGTAACTGTTACTGCCACATTATTTAGTTCAACACAGTTACTGACAATTTAATTAATCTTCATCCGATTAGAAAAGCTGTCAATGATTTTTTTTTTCTACTGTGGGGAGATTATTCATGGGTTCTTCACCTCCTGCACTCTGCCTGTTGTGGTTTGAGAAGATTTTACAGCGTCAAACTCAAACCTTCCCACATGTGGAATTCCAATACATGTACATGTACGCCAAACGCATGACTGCTCTTTGTGTACTTTTCATAGAAATGCAGAGTCCTAGCAAGAATGGGGGTGCCTGTTTCATTCGTGCTGACCTACTTTCAAGCTCTCCTCTCGGTCTCCCCCCCTCCAATTCTTTGCAGACCTGTAGTGCACACTCCAGCCACCTTCCATAAATTCTGGGCTAACAGAATAGAGACTGTTGTATGGTGTGACAACAAACCCGCTGTAAAACCTGTTAATTGGTGGGCTCTCCTTGGGAGGCAAAAACAGTTTGCCATAGTTAAGGTGCCACAATCCATTAGAGAGCAGTAAATCTCTCTGCAAACATGGCCCAGTTTATATCTGGAGAGTGGTACAGCTCATCAGGGATTACATCATGGGACCCTTTTCTCCCAGCAAAGCATGGGCCTACCAATACAAGGGAAGCAAGGGGCTTTTATTCATAGGCATGAGGCCCTAACACGTTTGGATATTGGGCACAGGGGGTACATGCAGGCTTCCCTTGTGCCATTCTTGTCCGCCTCCTGTAGTTTGTGTACACAGCACTTGGCGCTGGATTTACTATTGTCCAAAGGAGGAAGTGTTGACAAATGAAAAGTCCAACAAATTAACGCCAAGCAGTTCAGTATGAGTTACCGAGAGCAGCACATACATTTGTACATTTCAGATCCGAGAATATTCCTTTATGCTGTACATGTTCGTGTAGGATGGAGTTTGGAAAAGTCCATTCAAACATTGGACCTTTTATCCTGTACAGTGTATATCCCCCCAGCACATGTATTTGGGAGTGTTAAGTCATAATTCATGTGTTGTTGGCCCTGTCGACAACATACTGGGACACAGAGGAGCGTCATTGTTCAGAATGCTTGCTGAGCACAAGCACACTTGTACCAGTCACACCCACAGTTTATTTTTGCAGGTGCGACAGCTTCAGCAAAGCCCCTAAACAATTATCATCTGTGTCATAAATCTTGTGCAGAAAAGTGGAAATGGAATGCGCGTACATATTTCACGTGACTCATCAAATTCAGAATCCGTCACTCCCTCCCCTTTTTTTTTTTTTTTTACCAACAGTTTATGGGTGTGATATGTGTAGGCTGCCTGATAGTGTTTGTAAACTTTCTGTGCGTGTTGGGGCGGACCAGGCAAAACATTTCCATGCTTACATTTTGCTGGCCTGAAGCCAAACCTCGATTGGGAGGGAAGCGTCATTTCTCATGCATTGTTTTCAATCTCAGTGCACGGCATTCTGTAACCTGACAAGTGCATGTGCCATTTGGTTTCAGTCTCTGCCCTGCCGGCTTATCTCCTCCCCCCCCCTTCCCCATCGTAAAGTTCACTGCTCTGTGTTCACTGACTGCAAACGGTCGAGAGAATGGAAGGTGTAAGGCATCAAAACGAATTTATGAATATGACCTCGGGGCAAAATGACGATTTTTTTTCGGTCTTCACGCCTGCTGGAGGGAGGTAAAGTGATAGTGTGAAAATGTTAACACACACAAATGGAATGTGGACATTCCACTCATGTAGACTGTAAACCTTAGTACAATAATATCACAGCAGTTTTACAGTGTATAAAGGTGCACAGTATGGTGTCCATCATTCAAAGGCGCCATTACATACAAGTGTACATCCCTGCTCGTTGGGTTTGTAGGATCTGAACCAACCATCTCAGCTCCCTTGGGAGTGTACATCACTATCCCATTCTGCTGTTTAAGGCGCAACTAAACACAATATCGGTACCTGTGTGTACCCCCCACAAGTACCCGTCTACTCCTGGGGTGGAGAGAGGCACGGAGGGGTACAGTGACTGACATCACAACGTGTAAACCACCTGCTAGGATTCGAACCCCGACCCTACGTTAGAAGCTCCAAACCCTAGAAGTAGATGGCCACATGTCCTCAGCTCAACATGTACCTCGAGCTCTAGCTCAGACCAGGGCCCAGTTCATTGTGGCACCAAGCAGCAAATAAGGCCACGTCCAAAGGGCCGTGGCTTGAAATTACATACAACTCTTATGGGAATTACGTGTAGCTGTGGCCATTACCATAGATTGTCGCATAATTTCAAGCCCAGCTAAGTACCGTAATTCTGACACGGCCTCATGCTCAGCAAATTTATCCATTTAGTTAAAATCGAGGGCCAGCTGTGCTGAGCAAAGAAAATTTCGACTTAGCAGAAATGGTCTGCCGCGCAAATAAAAGTACCACACAGAGTACATCTCTCGTCTTTGGTTTCCAGCTGATTTTGGCTGCGCGTAAAAATTTACTTAGCAATTTTCTGCTTCAAAGCTTCACGAAATTGTGCCCAGCAGAGTGAACCAGTTTCGGTAAGCAGGGCACCTTGCATACATAATTGGTTAATACATGTACTCTCTTTTGCCAATCAACTCTCTTTCTTGATTAGTAAATCTCAGATACTGTGTGTACACATGTACATGTAGGTTCAGTGTAAGTGGCTATGCAGAATTTGTCCCAGGCCTGAGCTTTGCAGTACAAAAATACATTAAAAGCAACGTCTGGAGAGGTGGAGTTTTTAAATTCCATGCTATTACAGCACCTCAAAAATACTGTCTTTCTTAACTGATTTCTGCTCCAAAGCCTGTTCCCATTGTAATTACATGCAGCAAACACGTTGGCCTACTTACAACACACCTGCCCTGCCCTGCATATTTCTACCTGTACTGCACTCAACATCTACCCACGTGGGTTCATAATTGTTGAAAGCCGGATATCGATCGCAGCCGCTGTCTCCCTTCAAATCAAATTAATGTACCGATATCGCTTTAGCCTCCCCTAGCGTTGGGCTGCTCCCCCCCACATTCAAGGAAATGAAAACCGCCAGAGTAAATGCCTTCCCATTTATATGGGCAACAAAATGCATTGTTCTGGTCGCTCAGCGATCCCGGCCATAAATACTCAATGCCCGGCCATAAATACTCAATGCCCGACAAGGTGATTTGATATCATCTGTGGACCAACGGGAGATGCAGTCTTGTTCCCTTTTTTTTTTCTCTCTCTCAACCAGAGAAGCTGAATCCCAAGTGTAGGGAAATGGTAGAGAGTATTACCATGGTACATAAATTATTCACAGTGGAATACTAGCATTCAAAGGTCGGGCTGGGCTAACGCCCCGCATGGTCATTAAAACAGGCGGTGCAATTTGTCAGGAATTGTTTGCGTCTTTCTTCTTGGTCAAGAGGTTCAACTTCACAGCCACCCTGGTGGTATGTTGTTGTTGTTGTCTGGTTGAGTGTGTGTCAGAATGCTGGTAAATCATCCTGGCTCCAGATGCAGCTGAGCCTGAAGTCCGTATCTCAACGAGACATTGGTGCCAGAAATGTATATCAAGTTCCTTACTTTTTGTAATGATCGTCGGTATTTATTACTCAGATATAATGACAAGTTGTTACCACAGAGAACTTTTGCAGACGCGATCAGTTCTAAGGATAGTTCATACTGATTCTCCTTAATACAGTCAACCACTCATTCTTGGGGATGTTGAAGCCTTGGTCATTTAGCCATAATACTGTTACATGGACCTTCGTTTTGTTGCCTCTCTCCATCAAGATCAGACCAAAGATCATGTAAACTGACAGGGTGCTTGGCAACATTGTTTAGGCTAGGTGCGATAATGTTGAGGCATTCACGATAATGTTGAGGTATCATGGCATGCCCTTGTTCGGTGGACATCATAACCACAGTGTCAATATTGCCGGGCACTACACATTAAAGGAATGCTTTTGGCCTTGGTGGAATGCAGTCGTAAATTTTTTTTTAAGATTCGTCAGACTCGATGTGAAGTTTTTTGGACAGATTTGCTAGCACCCCTTACGTCTACCGGTTTGTTGATGCAGTGTAATATGGTATCATAATTTCACCCAGACAAAATGAGCCACAAGTCACCTTCTGCTGTGCAAACTAAATGAAACTTCAACGTCTGTTATCCACATAATATGGAATTTCATCAAGACGCCACATTGGGCAGTTCACCAAAACAGAGGCCAGTTTATTCTTTCTAATGCAAAGTTGAATTTTTTTAAAAAGAACAAGAACAAATTATGTGAACATTTATTTTGTGGAATGCGGTTACAAAATTGGTCACGTGACTTGCACCTCCTGGTATGGCCCCATGGGCACTGTTCCAGTGCTTCACCAATTCAGTTATCCAAAGTTGGCAAAAGACTCAAAACACGAAAGCAGACTTCTCAGTTTAACATTTCAATTCAAGGGGAGGGTAATTCTCACATAGGACTTTTTTCTACCCAATTGAGGATTCAAACAAATTAATTGGAGAAAAAGAAACTTACACATAGTTGCAGTCCAAACAGCCTCTTTAAATGTGAAAGATTGACCTATTTTGTCAAATCAGTGCAGTGGCCCACTGTTATTATCATTATTATCTTTTTTGACATTTCATTGTTGCGAGACATTGTCGGGACCTCATTTATCACCGCATACTCCTCCCAGTCGCTGTGATGAAAAACAATTTTACATCAGCTGTCATAGGGTAGGGCTTTTGTCGATGTCCCTTTTTTTTTATCAAGCAGTGCTTGAAGAATCCTCCAGGGGTATGGAATGAGGTGTTCAAAAATAGAAGAGCAAAGATCGCTATGGGCCAATGTCAACCCTTGAATTGATTTGCCCTGGTAGTTTAGTCACAGTGAATGGCAAAGACATGTTATGATTAATGTCGAAGGCTTGTCAAATATCTTGTTTTTTTCTCAGTGGCGATGGCCTCACATCAGTGCAGATGAACTTGAAGAGCTTGTGGTTTCAAATGAACACCGCAGTTCTTCTTAAATGTCATCTGTTGTTATGTTGTTTATTTACAGGCTAGTCCCAGTGAGTTGTGGCGTGCTGCATTACACGTGCAACAGTGTTCATGTGAGACTGAAACGCGCCGCTAGTCAACTGACTTGTCTGTACCACAAAGTTACTGGCGCTTGTGAAAATACCTAATGAAGAGGAATCTTGTTTGTCACTAAAGCAGTAACTGTAATTAAGTTCCGTGTGAGCAGTGAGTAAAGGGATTAATGTTTAACAATGATTGGCCATTCTTAATTTTGGGGGTTTTTTTGTTTTGTTTACGTGCTTTTGTTTGTTGGTTGTATTGTTTACTGTAGCATAAAGTGTGATTATTCTTTTCCATCACTTCGCAGAGACCCACCACTAACGAGCAGAAACGGGAGTTGTTTTTGGAATACCTCAAGCAGAAGTACCCAGAGCACTCAGGCACAATCGAAATGGCCAAAAAACCTGATCAGGTGAGTTTTGACTTGTTTGTATGCTTTATGTACAAGTACGTAGCGCCAGCCAGCAGCTTGTGGTGTGCAGCAGCGCCAGCCAGCAGCTAGTGGTGTGCAGCTAGGTTCGGTGCGCAAGGCACATTCTGATGCAGGCCCAGTCTGTCTCTTCAATACTGGGCCCAATTTCACAGAGCTGCTTAACGGTTGCCACAAAAGTTGTGCTAACTTTAGCAGAAAAATTTGCTTAAGCACTGTTTCACGGTGGTGCTTAGCGTGGTTGTACTATAAACATATTAAGGTTGTGCGCGCATGGAGATTTCTATTGTTATGTCGCTAAGTTTAAGCAAAATTTTTCCTGCAAGGTTAGCATGCCTTTGGCTGTGCTTACTACTTACGGTCTCCATGAAATATGTGGCACCTCTGTCAGCTGAAATCGTGTGCTAAGCAGCGCCATGAAATTGGGCCCTGCTGGGGGAGTATTTGTGTATAGAGCCAGTAAGGAACAAAGTCTTGTACCCATTAACTAGCTCTGAACATCTTATGGATGGAAATTTGTCCAGGAACCCTCCTGAATCGTCCTCAATCCAATACTTTGCAGAAAAACCATTGACACATTCCAAAAACAAATTAACTCCAAAGCAAGTTATTCCACCGGGCTATTCAATACATCAAGCCAGGCCATTCATTGGCTGTTAGAAGCGAGGCCGCTGTCCTCCATTATTATCGGTCCCACTCCTAAAAAAAAATTGGGGGGTAAAGATTTTGTCAATGAGGGTCATTGATGGGAGGGGTTGGCACTGGTTCCCTGTGCACATTCCAGCAGAAGGATCTATGGACCTTTTTCCTATAATGTCACAATCGTGCTGGACCATGATGTGTTGTGATGGTAATGAGTGGATAGTGTTGTGATGGTAATGAGTGGATAGTGTTGTGATGGTAATGAGTGGATAGTGTTGTGATGGTAATGAGTGGATAGTGTTGTGATGGTAATGAGTGGATAGTGTTTTGATGGTAATGAGTGGATAGTGTTGTGATGGTAATCGACTTATTCAAGATCAACTAGTCAAGCATGCAGCATTCATATGTGCGCTTGTACGTGGTGGAAGCTGCCCATAGGAATATATGCGATCACCGGGGCCACAGTGGTCTACGCGTGGTGGTATTGTTTACGTTTAGCGCAATCCAGTCTCGTGGGTGAAAAAGGTCCATAGGGAATCAGGGCACCGCTTCACTCCTTTGCGCAGCTGCAAATGGCTGAGGAGCTGTCCTGAGTGTTACATCGAGATCGGTGTGCCCCTGCCTCATTCCTCGGCATACCATCAAACTGATTCCCTGGACCACTTATAACCAAATGTTGACACGCGTTCATCAGTGTTATGTGACATGACCCATAAACACATCATTGGTCCCATTAACTGTGAATGATTACTCACCCCCCCCAACCTCTACCCCCTTTCCCTGAGGAATGACCCTCAGCTTAGGTCTGGTGCCCTCCTCCTAGCTGAGTACATGATCGGTGATTGATGATGTTGCTCGGAAGTTGGAGCTGTGTGGGGTCTAGTCTGCATATTTCCATTTCTATATTTTAAGAAGACAAAAATTGAGAAAATGGGAGAGTTGCTGATCAGAGCTTTTGAATGAAAATTAAAGGTTCCCTGGAAAATCCATCTCTTTGTCGTTTGGATATGTGCTGAACTTTCACCAAGCTGAAGCAAATTCATGTGTTTTTTTCATTTGCCTTGTTACAAAAGGTTCCTAAATCATACATAGGCTGCCTGGAATAACTGATTTTTTTTATTTATGGATACACATGTAGAGTTTTAGTACCCGTTTCACCTTTGATCTGCACATGTACATGTTGGGTGGGCACTGACTACAAATGTTGCTTGGAGCTGTGTGGGGTCTCAGTCTGCATATATCAAATTCGTTAACAGACAAGATGGAGAAGTTGTTGATCAGAATTTTGAATGAAAATTAAAGGTTGGAAAATCCATCTCTTGGTAGTGTGGGTATGTCCTGAACCTTGTCTGAGTCGAAGCAAATGCTTGTTTTGAATTGTCCTTGTCAAAAAAGGTTCTTAAACCATGTGCAGGCAGCCTTGAAGTACTAAATTTTGTTACTTAAGGATATACATGTATATACACCTACAGTTTTACTACTTTTAGTACTTTTGGTACCCAGAAGGTCTATGTATAAAATGACAAGATCCTACTCTTCAGTTACTGCACATTTCAGTTTACTATGTTCTGCACTGAGCTCTTTGCTGTAATGTACTACCAACATGCATCATCATTCCCATTCATCATAGATGCCCTAATGGTCCATAAACAACCAGCCCTCTCAATCTGCCGCCCAGTGCAAGGTGTTTGCACCAACAGAAACAAAGGCCTTAGTGTAAGGAGGAAACCGCAACTTTCGACCTGGTGTCACCAGGCTGATTTTAAAACTACAAATCATTCAGTGGGCACTTCTCAATATCAGGAGGGTAGTAAATTCAGTCATCAGGTAGTGTGGGTTGTCACCATTATGCCCCTTCAGGAATATTTAGGCAAGGATGTCTTGAGATGCCAATGAGATGTTGAAAAGTGACCACAGCCAGGTTGTTGCTTGACAGATGGCACCGATTTATATATTTTGTATTGCACTGTATTCAGTGTGATATATTTTGTAGTAGTTGTTTCTGCTACTGTGTGAAAGGACAGATTTTGGGGCTTGAATTTTGATGTTTTGATGTCAAGATCTTTCAGACTTGATCAAAGTGAAAGAGTAAGAAAATTAGGGAGTTTGAATCATGGAGCTGAAAAACAGATGGCTGTCCGTCAGTTTTCTGTGCTAAAATAAATCTCATCACAGTTCAGCAAAAGGAACTCTGTCTTGAGACCTACCAGTACATTACTAGCAAATTTTATTTTAACAACCACGCAAAACATAATTCTGCTTAACAGAGAAAAGGCTCAGAGTCACAAAGTGGATGGTTTCAGTTGCGTCTTCAGTAAGCAGGCCTGCATTTCCAGTGCAGATGTAAGATCTTTGGGGGGGGGGCTTATAGGATCCCTTCCCCCCTCAGCCAGGGTCCAGGAAATGCCCGGATTACATCAGGGAGCACAGTGCTTCCCCGCCTGCACATTCTCTAACAGAAGCAAACTTGTCAGGCTTGGTTCAGTGAGCTATCGTACAACGTAACGGCTTAATATGCTCTAGCATGCAGCTTAGCCGAGGATCAACTGATTTCCTCTTTTTTAATAATGCCTCCCAGCACATTTGTGTATATGTGTGGTATCAGCCCTTCAGTAGGAAGTCTGGCATAGGAGTGTTTCCTTTCTCCAAACTACTTGTAGCAGCACTGCTAAAATGTGACCGGCTCTGGAAAAATGGGTAATAAGTCGTCAGATTCAGGTTATGAGTTTTTTTATATGGCTGGATTCTGTACATCAAAAGCTGCAATTTGATACATGAATGACCCCTGTAGTGGGCTGCGTTCTGGATATATACAGACATTTGTATATCCACAGTTTTGGATTCAATAAAAGCACTTGTAGCGCTTGCAAACACAATGCTATGTAGGATTTCATCAATTTTCATCTTTATTCATCAGTATCCATGTTTGTAGTCACAAATTCTGGAAATATAACTATTATAGAAAGTATTAAACAAAAAAACACAAAATCACATTTTTGAAGAAATATTGCCCTCTAAAAATTGAACAGGCCATAACATGTTTGGGCATTGCACGCGACTTACATGTATTACCCTTTTTTGCAGAGCGGGTCACAACTGTACTTGGAACACACCTAGATAACAGTTGCTGTTATGTTACATTACTACTTTTTAATTGGTGTTATTTAATTCGGTACTACAAGTCTTGGTTTGCTGCTTTCAAGCCTTTGGTCTCTGTTCATGAGTGGACTTTTGTTCCTGATCCGCCCCCCTCTCCCTTCAAAATCAGGATCCACCTCTGGACTGCAGTATAACCCCACCTTACATGCATCAGAGACAGGTACCGTACATGTTGGAACTGGAAAGCCAATCCACAAGTTGGCCTGGGTAAAGGCCTATGGGAATTGACCCTGGGTCACAAAAGCAGTAGCGCTGCATGTACCAACCTGGCAACCTTATCAACTGTCTTGCCGCATTTAGCTGCCAGAGGTGGCCTGTTGTTTCATTGCTTTTCAAACATAGTGATGTCACCTCAGTGGGAACATATCTCATGTGTGCACAGGTTCCTGCACCATTTTCCTGTTATGTACAGGGTTTGCATGCGGGTCGGCACATGCACAAGCCCAGGTGATCGATTAACACCCTACCCAGCCATCTCTCCTATGTTGGTGAATGGATGCTTCTAGCTAGAGTGGATAATCGGAGTTCAAAAATAGCTTTTCACAGCTTTACCCTCTGAATGTGGTTCGTTTGTAAGGACCTTTTCCATTCTGATTGTGCTTACAGAGTTCCACAAATCCCTACACTTCCAACATCCTCAAATCTAGGGATTTTTCACTTCACCACAATCAATCATGACAATACCTGACCAAGTCCAGCCGAGTTCATAGAGCATTTTTGAAATGAGTGGATTCGGCTTAGGCTTTGGTTTCACTGGTTCCAGCCATTTTGAAGCAGTATCGAAATCACATGTTCAAGCTCTGACTGGAACCAGCAAAACCGAAGTCTAAGCCGAATCCACTCGTTTCGAAAACGCGCACAGTCACCTACCAAGGAATGTCCAATTGCAAACATTGGCACCTTGGGTCGCACTGAGAGACTTCCATCTTAATTACAGAATGGAGGAAATGACCGGGCGGGAAAACAAGAACTCGCATGCAATGAAGGCGTTCTGTGCATGTATACCTCCCCCAGGGATGAGTGGGGAAAGGTGTTTCCCCTGTATTGTGTGGAAAGGCAGTAATTATGTCGTATCCTGTGCTTTCTCAGTTGGCTTGTTTTACATTTCTAGAAAGAAGAAGGGGTTCATTATTTCTGAGATAGTTGGAAATGGCTGAGAGATTTGTGTTCATTATTCAGATAGGTAATTCTTTTCATTGCAAAACTGCTTTTGTGAAAGGGAAAGTGGATGGAAAGGGTGATATTTGTCAGGATTTTTCCTCAGTGGAGGATTTTTTCCACCAGGATTTTACAAGCAGACTCTTTCAAAGTCTAGAAAAATCCTGAGTTTACCAGAACTGAATATTGAAGTACACAAGAAATGGGTATTTTTAAGGGGTGCCTTTAGGTAAACACAAATGTATACTGGAGACCCCACAATGCTGTCGTTTGTGGATGTTTCATTTTCCCCTAACCTGACCCCTGTAAAACATAAATGCCCACATATTTTGCAATTGCCCTGCATCTGACGGACGGAATGGACAGTCACCACATTTCTTGTTTGGCCCCGTGTATCGTGGCACTGGGTAGCACCAGATTGTCTGATAAGAGAACCTGGGTTGGATGGCTTGATCAATAAATCACACAGCGAAGAACATGCTGGGGCTTCATCCAGGCGTTGGGTCTAGAGTTTAAGTCTCACTGGTTTCAAATTCTGTACAATGAGAAGAGATGCCTGTAGCTTACGAGGGCCCCCCCCCGTTTGGACTTGGTTGAACCAGAGCAGTAAACGTGGCTTCAAATCGGATAAGACAACAATAGAAATGCCCTCTCATAGAAAAAAAAAACAATGGTTTGGAGGGCAGTGGGACAGTAGACCTAAAACATAATGACAGCTGTAATGGCAGTGTAGTGGGATGGTATCCATGGAGTCCTCTTTAAGAAAGCGCACGTGTAAACAAAGCGTTACTTCATTATGTTTTAGGTCTATTATTTGAGTGGGTGGGTTGGAGCAACAATGTAAGGATTTTATTAGTTGCCTTTTCGTAACATGGGGAGGGGACCAGTTACTCAGACCCTTTGATGTGCTTGAAGGTCAAGCACAGTCCTTACTGTATTTTAGCACAACTTTTCTGCCAACCAGCAGGCAACTCCTTGAAAATGTTGCTTTGGTCCAATTTCATAAACCTGTCTGTGCAGAAATTTGCCCAGCAAAGGAAATGTTCCCTTAGCAGAATGGAGGCTACCAGCCAAAATTTCAGCCATTCATTATCTATTGTTGCTGGTTCCAAGCCGTATGTCCTGTGTAGCATCTGTGGCATTGGTACCCTCCCATAGCATCTGTACTGAAGAAAATATCTTTTGGGGGGGGAGGCGGAGTTTGTCAGTTGCCCTTGTTGATGGAATTTTCTATTTGCAGGAGTCGCTGACTTTTTCCAACGGCTTCTATGACGACGATGGCACCATGTCCGAGATGGACACCCAGGCTACAGGTTTCCAGCGAGGGGTGCGAGTCCGAACCAGTCTGCCAGGCTCTCGGCCGTTGGTGAACAAATCCAAAGAAAAACCACTGGGTAGGTATCTGGTCTGCTGTTCTTCATTGTTGGATAGTTGTAGAAGAATCCGGTGACCGGGGTAACACCATCACTGGTCATTTGCAGTGACCCCCACCAATGGGGGTAAGCATTATGCTGACCACTGTATGTTGGCACTATACAAAAACACTGTGTTTTGCCATTAAAGGAGACTATTTGGAATTCTCTGGATTCATTAAAAAAAAAAACAACTGCCAATGATAAAATCCTTATTTGGCATTTTGTGATGTACAGGGTAGTCAAAATTTACTTGGTGTTTTCTGTAGAATTTCCAAATATGCTACATGTTCATTACATATTTGAACAACGCTCAGAATTCAAACAATAGGGAGACACATTTTGCTTTTGTCCACTTCTTTATTTGGCCGGAACTGGTTATTTAGTAACTTTAAAAACATAAAGTTTCAATGAAAAAGTGCCCCCTTTTGCAAATTCTGGGTGTCCCCGCCCCCCTTTTTGTAAATGCTGGATTCGCCACTGCTGAAAACTCGTTTATTTCAGGCCTTGTGTACCTCATCTACATGAGTGAGACCAAGCGGGCCCTGATGCCTAACGAGGTGACCGGCATGGACACGGTCAAGGCCCTCTTCGTCCGGGCTTTCCCCCGTAAGCTCACCATGGAGATGCTGGACAACCCTCAGAGGAAAATCTACATCCGGGACAACTCCAGCGAGATCTTCTACGAGCTGGAGAAGTTAGAGTAAGTCGGATCTTAACTGACTTGATGCGTTCTGTGGTGTGTCAGTTTTCCAACAACAAAAAAAAGTTTTTTAACAGCTATTCTACAGGGCCGTACTGATCTCCGAATTCATATTTACAATGCAGACTTCTGATGTGTCTTTGTTGCTTGGCTGTGACTTGAAACTACATACACATGACTCTAGTGGAAGTGGCTTCAGCTACTACCATGGACTTGTGTGTAAGTTTGAGCCGCAGCCAAGTAATTCATGCTTAGCCATACTTGGCAGTCACTTGTCACAGTGTAGAATGCTTGTACTACCTTGTGTCAAAGAGGGCGCTGTTACAAAGTCACATTTACACAGAAACATTTCACAGAAGTTTATCTTGGATTTCATTGGTCACTTTTGAACTGTTTCGTGCAGTGAGGTCAAAGACCGAGTGGTCTTAAAGATTTACGAGCCCGGCTTTGTCGAGGAAACCCCTGTTAACATCCGGAACTCCACCTCTACTCCCTTGGACCTCAACATCTGCTCAGATTCAGAGCTCGCCGACATTGAGCTCCCAGATTTCCGAGAGAGGAGCTACAAGACGATGGGGTCCAGGCCCACTGGAACTGGCCAGGACCGGTTTGATCCACTCATGAAGCGGCCAAACAGCACGACCCCCATGGAGATGGGCAGTAGGAGAATGCATCCCCAACAGGTAATTATCACCAGCTAATTATAGAATCAATACTCAGTGGGAACCTGCCAGAACCAGTGGGAACCTGTCTGAGCCAGTGTAATTCCACCCAAAAAATTGACTCCCTATTCATAGTACCTAAGTAAGAAAATGAGCAACCAGTTTGATCAGCATGACTCCAAAGCTCGTTTCTGGGTTCTAATAATAGAAACTAACCTCTCTTGAAGTCATTTGTGACTAGTGTAGTAAGACGGAGGTGCCCTGTGATACAATTGAACTCCTGGGCCTAAGATATTGCTCGGTAAATTCTTATACTGATCAATTATTTGCTAAAACCCAATTAGAGTTAATATACATCTCACAGTGTTTTGATTGGTGACCAGGTTTTACTGAGTAAATGATTCTTCTAATGCTTAATAAAAAAAAACTTCTCCAACAGTTCAACAAAATAAGGCCTAGTTTTCCAATAAGATCATGTCTAATTTCTTGTTCAGTTCTACACCCTTGCTTTTATTTCTTATTAATCAGTCCATTCTTGATGTTATTTTAGGGAAGACCCAATACCAGTACACCCCTCCGTTCCCCGCCCAACAACGAGCCTTTCCAGCGAGGTGCCCCAGAGCGTTCCACAGCCCCCGTCCGTCCCTCTTCCCAGGCCCCCTTCCCCAGGGGCAGCCCCCAGCGCCTGAGCAGCAGCACCACCCTCCCTCGCCAGCAGCATCACCAGCAGGATGGGCGGAGGACGCCCACCAACGGGCGGAGCCTGACCATGCCCAGGCCCGGGGAGAGGGGACCTGTGCACCGGCCCCACCCTGAGCACGGCAGACAGACAACAGCCATGAGTAAGATTATAAGCTCGGCATTATATTCTCATCACTTTAAGAGGAGGGTGCAAGATAAAACAGGCAGTAACTTGAGGTTTGCCTGGAGGTTTTACAGGGTTTTCTTGGCTACCACCTCCCGTTATCCCTTGTTTAACTTTGCATTCTTTGCTAAACCTTTATTCCTGATGCAGTGTTGCTTAGGACCCTTCCTAAATCCTCCACAATCTACATCACAAGAGAAGACCTAATACATAAGGAAGCCATTTTTGATCCTGTTCCCTGAATCTATCACATTTAATGTAATATGTCAAATGGGGTGGTGCCAGACCATTTTGGGTTCCGCGTCTCATTTTCTTTTTTTCTAAATGTTGCTTAATTAAAACATTTAGATATAATAAATCACAAATTTTAAATTATTCATCATCTTAAAATAAAATGAATCTGTAATGAAGTTTATGTCATTGCTTTCATTGTTATTTGTAGGTTCCTATTGAAAAAAAAATTAACCTTGCTTTCAATTCAACATGGCCAACTTGAAAATAAGGCCAATTCAGTGGCACACTCTGTAGGCCTGCAGCATGGAATACTGATATCCTCATATATCCTATGGCATGTCTGAAAACCTTTGCGTTAAACTTTTCTAGGAACATTAAATGTCCCGCAAACACTTCCAAAACCTCTCAGAGGATTTATGAAGGATTTAAAGCTAAACCGTCAGTATTGACTTAATATCATTGAATGAAATGCAATCTTTGTAATGTTACAATTGCCTAAACCTGAGCATGGAAGTAAAGGTATAAGTTTCCCCATCTGTAATGCATGTTCTGTGAAATCTGAGAGAATGACAAGACAGTTGTTGAAAAATTACCACAGAGGTTTATTTTTTATGCCCAATCAAATGTAAAAAATTATTTGCAAAGTAATCATTTCATTCTGGAAGAGAGTGGTTTCTGTGTTGGTTCAGCACTGGGGTCTTGGATTCACATCACCGAATGATCAAATGTGGTTTGATTGCTGAAAATACTTGTTTGTGTCTACAGTGCCTGGGCCGGGGCCAGACCCATCTAGGCATCCACCAGTAGATCGACATAGGGACCCCCACCACCCTCAACAGGGTGGGGGTGCTCGCACCCTGGAGCGAGGCATGGGCCCACCCAGGGGAACCCCACAGCGGACGCCCGACCCCCGGGATGGGCCCAGGGGTGGAGTCCCACCTCCCCAGCATGCCAGGGACCCACCATACAGGGACAGCCCAAGAGGCCACCCCCCACCGTCACAGCAGCAGGGAGGTGGGGGGAGTCCCGTTAAGGCCCCACGGGGTGAGATGCGGACGGACGGTCCACCATATCCGCGGCAACCACTGCCTCATGAGATGCAAGGACGACCCCCGAGCCGGAACTCAAAGTAAGTCGCTTTCATTGATATTTCATCACTTTAAAAGGTGACTTATCTCTTCAGCTAAGTAATTACATGTTCGTTTTTTGCCACGGTCAAGGAGTAAAAATGGACCTAAAATGAATGAAATTTCATTTCATGTTATTATCTGCCGGTAGTTATCATGAATATATCGATGTCTTGCTGGAACACCATAGTAAACTAGTCCCATGAAATGAATGTAAAGTCACCAGTTCAATAATAGACAGAAATCTTGAGATTAGGTTTGCTGCAGTTCAGTGGAAAATGAAACTCATTAGGACTCATTTTCGGAGTCCGATCACAATTGATCCAGGTCAGTCAGGTTCATTGATCTGTGATAATGACAGTAGAAACTTTATCTTTCAATTGTAGTCAAGGAATGAGGCAACCACCTCCGAATCACATGCATCCTGGCCCCAACAGACCCCACGACAGAACCATGGACAGAGCTCATGACAGAACCATGGACAGACCCCGCGACAGAAGCATGGAAAGACCTCGTAGCACACCTCCACACCGCGTTGAGCATAGAGGGCTAGGACCCCCACCCATGAAGCATCCTCACCCCCCTCAGGCCAACATCAGAGAGGTTGAAGCAAGGATGGTCAGACAGGGTCAGATCTCATCCACGTCACCACCTGGAGCAGAAACCTCGTGAGTGCTTCATGTTTCTGAAATTTGTTTTTTCTTGACAAGAAGTGAATGACCTTTAAATACTTTGTTGGGAACATCTAAATCAAAATGATAAACATGTCCCGAGGCTGTCACAGATAGCTCTCAAAGATGGTCACCATCCATTCTGTTAGGCATTCAATTTCATTGGAATTTTATGACCAGTTTAATATTCTTTGAAATAGTGCAAAAGTTTTTGTGCAAAAACACCTCTGAGACTCATATTTGCATCTTATAAGGAGAATGCTTCATCAGTTTTCTAAGAATAGATCTCTAGTGTTTAAGCTGTTGGGAGACAAACATTTAGCAGTGGCTGCTTTTCCGACTTGTAAGCATTTTTCAAGCATTCCAGTTTTGTTGGGTTTGCAAACTGCTGTGCCACATGTGATTTTGAGAAATCCTTGGTTTCACTCCCAGAAAGAAGTAATAAAGCTTGGATGCTGTAATCTGTCCCCATCTTCCACCCCCCCCCAAAAAAGTTGGATCTGCATTTTGACAGGTGCAATTCACCTATCTCAATCATTACAAGTGTTTATTCCCCCCCCCATTCCCAAGGGAGAGGATAACTGCCATGGAGCAGCAGATTGCCAGCCTGGCCGGTATGGTACGCTCGGTCCTCAAACCAGGCGAGCAGCCTCCACCAGGCCAGCAAACACCACCACCACCTTCACAGCAGCAGCAGCAGGTGGCCCAACAACAACAGCAGCAGGTCAGCTCTCCGCAGAGACAAGTGCAGCAGAGGGCCATCACAGATCGATTAGTCAGCCCTGTGCAGGTAAGAACCCAAAAGTTGCGAATTCCTCTGGGATGTAAACAGCGACAGCCAAATTTTGTCGACTGGTTGACTTGATTCATGCTTGCAAAATTAGAATACTGCCGAGTCTTAAACTTTGAACAGGCCCTGTAAAAAAGGGGTGTGCTTGGAGCTTTCCAAAAGAGAACAGCAACGCTACAAATTTTAAAACTTTTTTCGCCCCAAACTTTCAAAATCCACTGCGAGGTTCTCATGATTTTGGAGGATTGAGGAAAGTGGAGTTCAGTTACTGCTTCTTCAAATGGGATTTGGTGGACGTTTAATACTGGAAGGTGCTATTTGTTTCTCTACGTAGTACGGAATTTTCAAGAATTAAGGAGAGTTCCTTGGAATACCTAGGTGTGTGCTTGCAGTTTAAGATTCATCCCTGTGGTATTGCACCACCATTGATTTATCCAACTTGTCTGGCAGACCCCAAACCGTAGTGGGAGTGAGCTGACCGGCCTGAATGAGGAGGTTATCCGAGCCACGCAGAACCAGAAAACATTCACAGCTGTGGATAGTTACCGGGGTAAGTGCTTTAACCACTTCGCCATGTTGATTCTGCTGGGCCAGGTAATTTTTCATTTTCTTTCTGTTTTCAATATTCTTTAAAAAATTCATAACTTCATTAATTTACTAGACGTTTTATGCACCCATTTGAGTGACTGTCTGGTGGCTACTCTAATCGGACAGACAACATCTATTGAAGCCCGAGTATTTCAGCCAGGCCTGCCGCCTTCTAAAAAGAGCCCAGATTGTGCGGTGTTATGTAACTTTCTTTTGTTCCCGAAACTGGCACAGTGCACTGCTGGCGTCTCTTCAATAGGGGCCAGATTAGCATGCAGCGGTATTATATCGCTCATCACTGGAGTGCTTTTGTCTCCAGTGGTAATCCGCTGGCATTGAATGCCACAAACAGTGGTATAATCATTCAAAACAATGACGATTTCCTCCACTATTGACAACTGAAAAAATGTTGGCTATTCCCAGCAGCTCAGTCTTCTGTCCCGGGTACGGTCTTTTGTTACAAGGCCCAGCTCTTTTGTCTGGCTTCAGGTTCCCCGGCTTTGTGTATAAAGCCTTTCTGTAGAAAGCCGGGTACCCTGACACGAAGTGGTTAATAGACCAATCCACTTGGAGTAGAGTACTTGCCATAGACCTTGCCATTAGCCTTTTAGAAGAATGGCGAACACAAAAGGAGGGTGCAACTGAGTATTGATTTACACCAGACCAGTCAAGAGACTGTTAACACGGTCTTATCCAAACACCACTGAATCTAATGCCGTCTTCCTTGTTTGTTTTTGTCAAGACGGAACTGACAGTCAGTCAGTGACCCCCCAGCCAATGTCGGCCATCAACACCAGCGAGCTACGGGAGACCACGCTGAACCTCAAGCATACCGTCCGTGACCTGAGGGATCAGCTCAAGCAGATACGCAAGCTTCAGCTCAACATGGTATTGCATAAGTCCTCCCACACAGCCATCTTGGTCTAGTTCTCTTTTCGGCTTGAACAAAGATGACTTTCCAAATGTTTCTCAAGGGCACCGGGCTAGTTTGGGACAGAGATTTGTCATGTTATTTTCAAAAGATTCCTTGTGTTAATCATATGCCTGCCTTACCCCTCCTCAGGTCCAGGACATGAATGTGGCCTTCAGGGCCACCAACCGGAAGGTGCAACTGGCCTTAGAGGCCACGCCGGCCGGCAACGAGCACCCCATCAGGGCACTGCGGACCAGAACCCACCAAGACTATTTGAAGTACCAGATAAGCAGAGACAGGCTGGATAAACAAATCAGGTACTGCAGCTCAAGCAAACTCCCTGAAAATCCCTGGATTCTCCCTTTTGAAATTGTTTATAGCCACTCGTATGGTTGTCATGTTCAGCACAAGGTCAGATGTGTTTATGACTGTATTTAAAGCCGTCGGCTATTTCTACCTATCTACAATAAGTGTGGGTCAAGCACTGACCAATTTTACCAAAAAGATTTCATCAAATTTGTTTGACAAGGTCCCTTTTTGAAACCACCCGTAAACAGTTGGGTCCTCAAAATTTGGCTACCTTTCTGTAATTCTATCAGTCCCCTTTTCTGTTGTATGGCAAACCTAGTTTACAGATACATGGACACACCAGTAGAGTGCAGAACTTGTAGGAGTTGATTCAAATAAGATCACAGGTGATGATGCTGAGCTGCTTTACAATGTTATAGTATGTTCGGTGTTTGTAGACTTACAATGCACATGGTTCAGACTTTAACATGCTCAAGGGTTTTGCCTTTCAGACTCCAAACAAACCCTTTATAACTGCAAGATCCAGGAAGATTTTTACAGCAGACTTTCTGCCCCCTTTTATTATTATTTTTTGGGGGGGTTCTTTTGTTGTTTGTGTATGCGACTTGCAGGGACTTGGAATCGGCTGTGGAGGAGATGCGCGACGACGTCGTCAACCGCCACTGTCATGTCAACTTGGCCGAGGTGGATGCTCTGGCCCAGGCCATCGGTAACAGCAGCAAGCACATTGCCGAACAGAAAGGTTTGTCCTGAAATTTCTCCTTATGAGGAAGGAGCGAAAAATAAAACTCAATACAGTTCCCAAACATAATTGCCTGTTAACACGGGCGATTCACAATAGTGCGCCTCCAAGAGTTTGCTATATGTTGACCAATCACAGTGCGACAAATCTGTCGACCCAATGCGCATTTGAAAAGGGTCGACAGATTTCACGCGCTGTGATTGGCCAACGCACTGCAAACTCTTGGAGGTGCACTGTTGTAAATCGCCCGTATTCTAGAGATGGAAAACAGATGTGCTTCTCAAAGGACCATCCTGTATGATACATCGTGAATCGAGTTGGTAGTTCTAAGGATTTTAAGCATTGTTGCAAATCACAAGTAAATAATCAAACCATGTGCCATCCCCCCCACTCTAAAGATACAATGCTATCTATGGTTACTACTTTCAAACTAGAATCGATAAAGTGTGGTAGCACTTGTAGTGAAAATTTCATAAGCGTGAAGGCACGAACGTGGCTGCCTCTTGCCTCGTTAAACACTGCATTTTGTGACTCTCTTTGATCTTCTCCAACTTCCAGTTGCGTTCCCAGTCCTGGCCGACAAAATGAAAGCTGTCATGCAGGGAGAGATGGAAATCGTCGTCAGCGAAGAAAAGTGAGCGTTATTCTAATGGCAGAGTCTTGGGAGGATAGTGTTTATTGTG
The DNA here is from genome assembly GCF_054643075.1 of Acanthaster planci. NCBI lineage: Eukaryota > Metazoa > Echinodermata > Asteroidea > Valvatida > Acanthasteridae > Acanthaster > Acanthaster planci. Next base: position 3,556,238 of record NC_141793.1, read on the forward strand.
GAAACAGTGTCGTTGTGAGTCCAGGCTGGCATATACTAATCTCAGCATCACGTTTGCTTGCTGTTTGCTGTTCACAACTATGGAACACAACAGTTAGATTTTTATTTCTCATTTTTGGGCCTGTCTCCACATTCCTGCTCACAAGATAATGCTCAATGATACATTTGACCTCCTGTCGACCTTCTACGGATGCATCTGGATCACTTGTCTAGAGCTAGGTCTAGGTCTTCACTCCATTGTAAATGCGTCGAGACATGTAGGCAAGGGACCTAGCCGTAGCTTTGGAAGCCCGTTTTGGACACGGCCTAAGGACCTCTTCAATAACAACAGTCTGTCATCAGTCTGCCTTAGTGATTGGTGCTAAGGAAAAAGCCTTCAGGGTCCAATTTCATAGAGCTGCTTAAGCACAAAATTTGCTTAAGCGCGAAAAAACCTTACTTGATAAATCAGGTAACCAGCCAAAACTCCGTGTGATGTATATTGTTTTGGGATTGTATTTAGCTGTTTTTTGGTTAGCATGACAATCGGATAGAGTTTGAGCTGGTAACCTTTGCTTATTAAGCAAAGTTTTTTCCTGCTTAAGCAGATTTTGTGCTTAAGCAGCTCTATGAAATTGGCCCAGATTGGTGCACATCGTAGCCCCTCGCCCTTTTCTTCCGGTATATTTCCAATCCCTGTCTCTCCATCTTGTGTGTTTTTTCCCATATTGCCGAGATAACAACTATGCAAACAAATTGTCTCATTACTCAAGTTTCATCAAAGACGAGCCGGGCAAACTGGACGACTACATGAAACGCTGCAAGAAGGTCACTAATACGCTGTGCACACTGAAGAGGTAGGGTGATCCTTTGTGTGGTGCAGATGATGAATTCGAGCCTAGTGCGGAAACCTTATGGCGTAGATTGAGAACTTGTTTCCACTTGCATCTCTGTGCACCTGGAGAGTTCTTGGTTAATACAGCTGTACACCTTAAGGAACTGAAAGAGTCTCTGTATAGAACAATTTATTGTCAAGTTGTCCAAAACTTAGAGCAATTACAGGATTCAATTTGGAGTATTGCACGTTTAGATGGGAATCACATGCTTCTCTGGGGAAGCAGTCTGGGTGGACCAGGGCCACATTTGGAATAAGGACTTGGTTTCTTGATTTCACGTCCCTGACTTTGGAGGTTCTGGCTCAGTATCAGTCGTTTATTGCACTACAGCAATATCAAGCCATACGATATCAAGCCAAAGGTGGGACTCGGAATTTGTTTACATTTTTGAGGGCTAGACAAACAGTTCTGTAGCTAAACAGCCAATGCCACTGACTAAGTTGAACTTTGAGAAAGCACCCCGATGATCCTACACGAAAACATTTGCCCAACCAATGAAAAGTGCACTTGAAAGCACACTGCCACTTTGCACAAGGATCGTGTATGATCCATTAGCAAGATTGCACTTTTTTTTCCCACGTTCCTGAAACCTGAAGATCCACGATGTAAAGACAAAGGGAGAATGCAAGATAAAACAGGTGCTAACTCACGGTTCAATGCAAGGTATTTTCAAGTCTAAGAGGATCTGGTGGGTTACATTTACCTCAGCGTCAAACCTGGAGTTACCCTTTGTGTCATTTTGCATTCTTCTTTCACCCACATGAGCACTTAATAAGGTCAAAGTTCACTTATCCCGACCTCATATTGTTCCATCCACTTGCCCTGCCAGGCTTGCCTCAGTCCAGGAGCACCGCACTCCTGTGGTGCCGGTCTTTGAGCAGACCTCGCAGCCAGTTAACCGGGAGGCCTTGATGGAGACCATCCAGAGCATCTCTCCTAACCATGAACAGAGGGTTAAGAACCTACAGGTAGTAGTGCACAGGCATATTTCCACTTTTATTTTCCCTAGAAGAATATTATTTTCCACGACTAATTTTGTTTATCCGGTCCACCGGAGTAAATGATTTGCCCAAGGTGGTTAAGGTAAATGTAGCACCTCAAAAGTTCAAATGCTGTTGAGTGTATCTATCAGAACACTGCTTATACCAATCGAGAACTTTCCTGTACTTTCCTATAATATCAAAATGGTCAATTCCTTTGCAGTCTTTACTCTGGAACAGCAAGTTCCCATTAGGAATCTTGCAAATTTCTAAAGAAATGTGACCGTGTGCCTTAAAAGAGCACTCCTGTGGGAATAGGAACGTGAGGCTTTTGAGACACCTCCTGGGATCATTTTCAGGAGTGCATTGTCCAGTTCAGCATTAAAAGTTGAAAAACTAGATGTATAAAGAGAGCTCTCCATTTCAAGGAATGTTTTAAGAGAAGTTTTGATTCAGATCAAGAATTTGGATTTATTCATAGATTTTGTGGCCAATGGAAAGTGTTTTGAAATGCTGTATGTGTTTTATTTAAGGTATCAAACATACTTTTGTGCGTTATGAATAACATGTTTCTATGGTGAAATGCATGTTTTTATTTGGACATTCTTTGGGATGATCTGTTTCTGTGGTTGGAATTCTTGCGGGTAATTGCTTGGTAAGTTGTGTTGCTGTTGGCTTATTGTGCACTCACTTATCCAGATTTCAAAGCAAACCTGTGTTAACCACTTGCTGCCGGGTGGTTTGAAAAATGCAGTGCACATAATCGGGACTTTTCCAAGATTTTCAGTTCTCAAAATTCTTCAAGAATTCATCATTTCAATTAATGGACATTTACACCCACACAAATTACTGTCTGGTGGCCACTCTAGTCTGACAGACAAAATCTATTGACGCACGACTATTTCCTGCCAGGCCTGCAGCCTTTGAAAAAGAGCCCAGATTGTGCGGTGTTATATAACTTTCTTTTGTTCACGAACCTGGCACAGTGCGCTGCTGACCTCTTTTCAATAGGGGCCAGATTAGCGTGCTGTGTGGCTTATCGCTGCGGTGGTGAAGCGCTTTTGTCCCCGGTGGTAATCCACTTGCTCTAAATGCCCCAAACTGTGGTATACTGTTTCAAAACAAGGCTTGATTATCTCCTCTGTTGAGAGTGAAAAAAAGTTGTAAATGCCCAGCAGCCTGGTCTTCTGTTCCAAGTACGGTCTTTTGTTACAAGGCCCAGTTCCCTTTGTCCCATTTTGGGTTCCCCGGCTCCGTGTATAAAGCCTACGTCCTCGAAAATGGGTCCCCCGGCAGCAAGTGGTTAATCTTCAGGTTCCTCTCTCCAAACTGCCATGGTGCTCAATCTTCTCACTAACCTTTCCGTTAACAGGCGGCCAACGAGTCCCGCGAGCGCAAGCGGCGCTTCCACACCGCCCAGGAGCTGCACCGCTTCCAGATGGACATTGGCCGAGGGCGGCAGACACTGCGGAAGACGCCGAACCTGGAGCGGGTTGACCAGCAGCGCCGGGCGGCTCTGCGGAAGCTGTACCAGAGCGAGGAACATGACAGCTTGACCCCGATCCTGACCCCGGAGAAGATGGCCAAGCAGGAAGGGAGCAAGGGGGGAAAGAAGAAGCAGCCCCCACCCCCTCCTCCCAAGAGGACCTACCTGTCCCAGCAGGCAGTGGCCTCACGCTCGCCCGCGACATCCCCCAGCTCTCCTGGAGTTCCAGAGCCTGGACCCAACCCGACACCCAAGCCCAAGTTGGTGGTGACTAGTTCGGAAGACAGCGAGGCCGTGCCAGTCGTCCCGCCTAAGCCCGCCATGATGATGCCCAAGTCCAAGCTCCCGCAACAGGTGGATGATCCTAGTTCTGCACGTTCTGCCCCAGACCTTAGTTGCATGAATAGCACGAGTAGTGTGAATTCCGAGTGCCTGTCCAGTCCTGTTAGGGACCTGCAGCCAACGTGTGCCCTGTCCCCCTCAGGTTGTAAGAGTGAGCCCTTCCTTGCCACCTCAGAGAATGCCCAAAGTAGCATGACTAATCCTAGAAAGGTGGTCCTGGCCGCTCAGCGAGTCGGCAAGCCTGCAGCAGACAAATCTCACCAGTGTGTCTCTGGTCCCGTTCCCGGTACTGTCATGACGACCCAGAGTGCACCAATGAGGTCTCCAAGGGGTCAAGCCACTCCCCGGTCAGGACAGACCTCCCCTAGGGGCGCGACCTCCCCACGTGGGGTAGTCACCCCCGAGGGGGGCATCATGCTGTCTCAGGGGGCAGTGATGATAGCTAAAAGTGGGTCCGCCACTTCCCCTGGCTTGGCCACAACCCCGCAGCGCCAAGCACCTGTCCGTCTCCTGAGTTCCAGCTCTCAAGCGAGCCCAACCAAGACCAACTCTCCAACATCTCCACAATACAAACAGTCTTGCATCCCCGTTCTCAAACACTCTCAGCATTCCAGGGTCCAACCACCTACCACAAAGGTCAGTGAAACAGCAGTTTCAAACACACACACTCAGCAAACTAGTCCCCCAAGCAATCCATTGCCCCAGAGGCGGTCCAGCGTCCCTTCAGCAATGGATGTTGCACCCCCTCCCAAGCCCCCAAGAGGTTGCATAGATGACCCCAAAGAGCCAACGGATGCACCACCCCAATCTGCTTTCCGTCCCCTTGCCATTCCGGGCTGGCGGGAAACCAGCTTAGACGAAGTCCCACTGAAAAAGAGCAAAGTGCGGCGACACACTGTGACTCTACCTCAACACCAGAAACGGAATGGGTGGGTAGCACCTGTTACGGATCCTCCCCTGAATAGCTCCCCACAAAAACCACAGCCCTCACAACAGACCTTGCTTCCAGTCCAACAGAAAAGCCCAGTTGGCAGATCTGTCATAACAAATGAACCAAAAGCTGCACCCGTCAAACAGGGTGTCTTGAGTAAATCCCAGTCAGGCACGGATGCCGAGCTCAATCCAGACAGGAAGCCCTCTTTGCAGAGACAGAACTCCGATCCTGGGGCCCGGCCACAAGTGACCATTGTGGACAAGAAGGGAGCCCTGAAAATCCAGCAGTTGAAGGAGCAGTATGCCAAGCTGCGGAAGCTCCAAGAGGAGCAGAAGTTGCTGGAGCAGCAAAGCACCAGGAGCAGCCCATCTCAACCAGAAGCCACTCAACAGGAGCAGCCTCCTAGAGAAGCCACTTCAACCGACTTGCTAGACAAGATCCCACCTTCAACAACTTTACAAGTCGACGTCTCATACAGTCAAGGGGAGTCCTCCAAGACGGAGGACCAAGATGAGGTGACGCCCCTCCTCTCCTACAACTCTCACCCTTCTCCCCTTCCAGCACCTCAGGCTTCTCCTCCTTATGCCAACAGCCTCTCGCTCATTTCAACACGTGCTCACTCCAGCCACCCTAAAGCTGGCTTTAAAAAGATCTTCAGCATTTAAATCTGACTAATCCCATGTGCTTAATTCCTCGGCCCATATTGTCACCACTGGCTTCAGAAAGTCTTTGAAATCTTTCATATCAATCCTTAACACTTTTCCTTTGTCCCGTGTAAGCAGTTTCGTCGTGTGTGATTGCAGTGTTGAAGAGAGTGCATGAACAATCAGATACAATTAACTACTGAATGTGCACATTGAGGGATTTCTGAATCAAAGAAAGGCAAACTGAAAGATTATAAAAAAAATCTTAAGATTTCAAGTAAAATACAAACAGTCTCTTGTTTGGGAAAGTACTACAGTGATGATGCTTTCTTTGAAATCTGATGTGGCACTTTGACGAGTGTGTTTTCTCAAACACAAATTTCTGTAGTTTTAAAAAGAAAACATTGCTTAAAATGATTTGTGCTTCCTCCAGAAATATCGCTGTCATTTCTAAGAGTCCAGTCTCTACAGTGGCAACAAATGTTATATGTTTATATTTATTGCCTGTTAGCCTTCGTCTTCTCAACATTTTCATGACCTGTTACCAAAAGAGGTACTACCTATGACCGATGTGTGATCTGTGAAAATCGCACAACGAACATGACAGAAGAATTGAGTACTGATGCCTTAAACTTGCACTTTCCTGCTTTGCCATGAATGTAGTAGCACTAGATTTCACTCAGCCCGAGTTTGATAATGTAAAAGCTCCTGTGCTGAGCCATTTCTTGTCAAACATCGAAAGCAGCTTTTTTCCTCCTCATTGTCCACTCATTATCTGTGTTAACGCTTGCTTGAATTTTCTTTTCCCTTCAAAGGTTCTTGCCAAGTAACTCGGGCTGATCACTAGGGTTCCTGCATCTGCTTTCATGGCTTCCACCTGATACGGAAGTAATGGAAAAGCCATTTTATTCAAATGGCCAAACATGGAAAACGAGGAATGGATTTAAAGCTTCTGAGAGAAATTTGAAAATTTTTTTTAAAAGCTTTGGTAGAAAACTTTCAGGACATTTTCCCTCATGTTTTTGTTTTCACCTCCAGTGAGACATTCTTTAAAATAGTCAGATCAAAAACTTGTCAGAAAGAGTGACCGATCGGTTTCATATGTTGTTTTTGGATGTCTCATTCACCAATATGTCAAGACTGTTGCCCTTTCTATCCAAGGATCAGTCAAAAAAAGCATTCCTCAAAATGATGTAGGAACCCTATTTATTTTATCCTTGAAATAACCTGGAGTGACCCTTAAAATTCTGATGTAGATCCCAATGTAAGTAGACACTAGGTCCCTTTTGGCTACATTTGGTGGTTAGAGCGCCCTCTCCTTTATTTTGCAGTTCTCTTTAGTTGCGGAAGTGCAGTGTAGTGTAAAGGCCCGATTCTTACTTGTCACAAATGTGAATACAAATGCGATACGTGATGTGTCGGTAAATATTGATACAAAAGACGAATACATTAAGAATCTGGCAAGTTTCAATGCAAAACGTGATGTGACACCAAAGCCGTGTTTGTGTTTGCTTTTGTTCCAAATATGAACCAGCCTTTATACAGTTCAACATGCAAGAGTATGGTTCCCTTATTGCACATATGAGACGTTCAAAGCTTGAACTATAGGCACCCAGCTGTTGTTGCCATATCCTGCAGGCCATGAGTAATATTCATTTATAGAATGCTTTAAACCAAGTGCAAAGGGTTTCATTATTTCAGTTCATCCCAGCCAATCCTGATCTTCATATCTTGCTTTTGTTGATCCTAAACAGAGTGTGTTTTTTTAGAATCACCAATGTTCTGCTTTCTGCTATCTCAGCTTTAAAATTTTGTTTGGCAGCCATTTGTTTTTCCTTTGAAATAATTGCATCCTGTTCCTTTCTCTTTTTTTACCAAACTGTGATCCATTGAGTAATAAATATAAATTCTGGTCTTTCAGTCAAAATCACCACTTTTTATGTCAACTTCTCTTTTACCCTGGGATTAAATTCAAACCCTTTGTCCTCTGTGATTTTCTTGTTGAAAACCACATCCCTGATCTTTTTCCCTTTCAAATTAGCACACTGAGGCATACTTAGGTATATAAATCTAAATTAATAACTCATGCAAATTAGCCTAACAGAATAAAACTGTGGGATAAATAACACTACTACTTTCATGCTTTGAAAAATCTTTGACGTTTTACCCTTAACGGCTATAGAGCAAATATGACTATTATGTAAAACATTGTTCACATCACAGAAGTTTCTGTACTTGTAGTTTTCTCTTACATCCAGGGTTGAAATTTCTCAGCTTTTTAGCTGATGTCAGCTTTTTTGTTTTGGATTTCAGCTTTATTTTCCTCACTGGCTGTGTACAAAAGTATAGGAGATTTCCACAGTTCAGCTTCTTTATGCCTTTCTTCAGCTATTTTCAGCTGTTTTTGTCATTGGTCAATCTCACCCCTGTACATCTATCGCTAGATCCTTATTTGTTTCAATTTGTTGTGAATGAAAAAAAGATTGGATGTTTTGGGCATCACAGTGAATGCTGAGTGCTTTCCTAGAGTTTGTGCAGTGGTGAGCTGATGGTTGTTGGTTCAAATCTTGTCCATGTACCGGTAGGGATTGTTCTTACAGGCCCTCACATTCCTGGAAACACTTGGCAAGGAGTAACACCAGAATGGCATTTCCCTTTTGATGTTTCACTCAGTTTGTGACATCATGATGCTTACAGACATTCTAGGAGCAAAAACATTGATACTTCATGTCGATTTCTGTCATGTAAGACTTGACCGCAGTCAGTGTACCTTAAACATGGCTGTGGTGACTTGTGCTCCATTTTGTTAGCTTGGATGACAAATACTCCGAAAATGCTTTGAGTTAGATTTGTATTAGACTGTTCTTGAAGACCAAACACGCATTCCAAATTTTTGCATCTTGTGGCTACAGCTTTGATTGTTTTTTACCGTACTTGCACCACTGTAAAGAGCCAAAGCCACAAGATATTAGGCCTTGTGGGACTTGGCCCAGAACCTGCTGTTTCATTGTCCAACTTTCCTGCCTTGCACATGAACTTCTTTCAGTAACTAGCTTGCAGCTGCTTTGATCCCTTGCGTGCGGAGAGGGAGTTGGTTGCATGATGTTTACAGCTTGTCTTAGTTTTGCACTCGGCACTGCATGAGTGTATGTCACAGTTGCATGGAATACCGAAGTGTGACATCATATTGGACCGGGGGTGAAATGCCGAAGGAGCACGTGCGTGTGTTGGTTCACGTGCTGGTTCTGGTGCTCACGTCCTTTTACACATAATTGTGCGCATGACCTAGTCACTTCGGTACTCTTTTATTTATAAACAACATTTTAAATACTTGTGCGAATTATTTATTCTTGCTCAATGAATATTCACCATCCAGCTTACGTTGGCTGGGAATATTCATAACCATGAGCATGCTCATTATAAACAATAACTATACTAGAAAGTAACACACACAGAAAATCCCTTCAGATGTTTGGAGTCATCAAACCATTGCTTTCATTAATTAAATATTTAGACAAGGTATCCTTTCTACTGGCTTTTATTCAAATCTTAAAAAAGTCCTTCAATAACTGTTTGTTCAACCGTTAAGCCAATTACCGATCCCCATATTCATATCAAGGCACAAATATTCATAATCTGTAAATTTAAGCTGAAAACATACTACTGATTTACTCATACATATTCATATTTATTTTTTGAAGCGCACATTTCTTTGCCCTGAATTGACAGCGTCTCACTCCACTGTACTGCCTACTCCCCTGGTGCCCTCAATAATACCCCTGAAAACACATCTGTTCTTAATAAATATTCAGTGCCCTCCCTTAACTGCATATTCATGATTTGTCTGGTCTCCTCTCTCCTCAGGGCTCAAGCTACACCAAACAGACAGTAGTCTACAGGGTTGGCCCCAAACCCTTTAAATCTGATGAGGGAAAACAGAGCAGTGTCCCCTTGGAAGAGCTGGAGAAGACCACCACTGTGGTCTCCACCAAAAGAGAGGTCATAGCCGATAGGTGAGTCTCCTTCCTCACACAAGCACGACATTTTTTCTTTGAGCAGAAAGACTTTATATCTGAAAGAACAATCTTGATTTTTTTCTGGGTCTGTCCTTAGTTCATACCTGGTACATTTTATTTTTGAGTGGAACTAAGAGATATACATGTACACATATATATATACATGATTACTTGTCTACAAACACTTTAATGAAATTAAAGATGTATTGCTCCTGAATGACTTGGAGTTTTCAAGCTCAGTTTTGCAATTTTTTTTTATGAATTGTTTTGAAAGAGTTATTTTTCAAGAATTTCTTTAGGAACAGCTGAAAACTGGTTCAGTCATGGTTCTTTGAAATTCATCAAGTGAATTGATGAGTCGAATCTCATAGAAAATCTTTACATTGCAAATCCATGTACATGTTTAGTGTTTATCAGGTGTGTTTGATTGAAATGGATAGGCTTGTGATCTTTAGCATATGCATTTGAAAATTTAATCAGACTTTCAATTTCCTCTTTTTCTTTCCTTCTGCTCTACTCTTACCCCCAAAATGTCCTTGCCTCCCAAACACGTTCGACTTATCAGAGCCTGAAAACGTCCCCGATTTCCCCCACCAGGCAGACTCTCGCATTTGTAGGTTTCCAAATGCTCTGTTGACTGTTGGCAAGTCTTGTCTTTTTCAGTGACCTTTGACCCCAGAGAGCCATCTTAAATTTTGACATGTACTTGAAAGGCTGCATTTGGTGCAGCCTTTCATTTGAAATGCACTGGGTTCTTGATATCCCATGGGATGATTTTTGGCATCTTCTGGTTTGGGTCCAAAGGTCCTGTCTCAAAAAAGTATTGGTATGCTGTGGTGAGTTCTCCTTCCTGGCACTGCTGCGTTTGTTGAATTTCTGTTGCTATGTGTGATTTTGATTCGATGGGGGACTCTTTAGACGCTCGACGGCGGTGAACATACTGGTCCCATGTGACCCGTCCACTGTTTTGTTTGTGCTATTCCAAGCAAGTGCACGTCGGCTCAAGCGTGACACAAACAACAGCCAGTCGTGGGACTGGTACACTGCCACCAAAGGTCTCAAAGTCTCCCATTGCTTGAAAACTTTCCTTTTGTTTGGCTCGTTCTGTGTCCGTTGGTCGGTGTGGACCTTTCAAAATTGTCCGTATTCTTTTCCTATACAACCTGTTGTTTTAAATTTGGTCAGAATTTAAATTTTTGTGAAACAGTTCCAATTTCTATGTATAGCTGGGTCTGGATTACTCGGCTGTGGCTTGACCTTACGCATGAATATATGGTAGTGGCTGCAGCCACTTGCAAGAGTGCTGTGTGTGTGTAGCCGCAGCCAAGTATTTTGAATATGGCTTAGTTAATAGGCTCAAGTAGTATGGTTGAGTTGCATGACCATATATTGTGTGAGCAAATGCTTCCTGCAGCATGTGACTTTTCTATCTCTGAAAAAAACCTTTTCCTGTGCTATTAGCAAAATACCAGGTGACCTCGGCATTTGATAAACCATTGAATACACCACTGTTCAACCTTGGTGCACGTTGTACAAGTGCAGGTCACCTTATGCTTATTGTGATCGGTACTGGAAAAATTGTTCAGTTGTTTCTGAGTGAGGTTTTTTTGTCCTTTTTCAGTGTTGATGTTGATGAGTTTGTAAGGTGCTGTTTGTGGTGAATCAAGTTGAAGTATGTTATAGACCTTATTCACGTGGAGGCCATGTTTGATCTTATTCCCCAGACTGGCACCAGACTGTTTTATAATTCTATGCATTCCAAGCTTCCCTTTCATGAATTTTCAGAATCTGGCAAGGTACAATCCTATGTGTTCAATCATGACTTTGAAATCATTCATCCGAGTAGACAGGTGCCAAATTGTCATGAAATCTCATTTGATTGATTTCATTTTTTACTCTCAACATTCAAAAGTGAAGAGTTAACCTCACTTTCAATTTCAATATGGCCGACCCCATGAATAAGGAAGTGACTAGATACTAACCCGTGAAACCTGGTCTGCTATTTTTCTCAAGACTCTTAGAGGGTTCATGCTTGGACTCTGTTTCTGCATCAATTGAAAAAGGAAATCCCAAACACAATGATAGAATTAGAAAATGAATAGCATAAATGTGTCGGTATCGAACCAGGGTCTATGGATCTGTAGTTCAAATCACTACCAACTAAGCTATGGAAGCGACGTAATGGATTCCCGTTTTTGAAATGTCTTAAATGGTGTATTGCATTGTCCCCTCTTCATGAATCATTGGTCGCCCCAGCTACTGAAAAAAAGTAGCGCACCAGGTTTCACGGGCTAGTATTAAGTCACTTCCCATGAATAAAGTCTATTGTGCTTTGGCCCCAATCCAATTCCAACAGACCGAGTTCTTCTTCGGTGTTGCTCAGTTTGGCTTCCTAGGTGATTTGTCACAACATGTTCCTGTGTTTTCTCATTTTGATTCTGATTTTGTTCATATTGTTTGTAAAGCTGAACTGCATGTGCTTTTGCCAGATCTTTCCTCAACTTCGAAGCTGGCCAAAAGTACTCAAAAGCCAAAACTGCGGCAAGGGCACCTGGTATATCTCTGGCTTGGTTAACAAAAATTCAGCTTCAAAGAGGAAAGAGCTGTCTGTTTACTTGAGTGCAAAAAAAACTCTGCCCTGTATGACAAGATGGGATTTCAACTACATGTAATTGTATCTGTAGGTTGTCTGCCAGTCTTTTCTAGGGGGAGGGGGTAGGTTGGTCATTTTGTTTGGTTCCCCCCCTGCAGCTCACAATGCAACAGATGGTTTGATTATTCCCTTCTGCCAGACAGGAGGCCAATTGCACATTTATATTCACCCAGTGAATGACCTGTTTTGTTCAAGCAAGCCTGCATGAATATTTTGGTCAAACTGTTTGCATCCAAACTGCATGAGCCCCGTGTACCTGTGTGTGCTTGGATGTTCATCCTGTTTCTTCTGTCCTTTTGCCTTTTCCTTTCTGCTGTCTGCACTACAGCATCCCCGTCACCAATGGAATGGTCCACCAGCCAGTCTTCTCTCAGTTCAAAGTGCACGAGATGGCGCCGCGGAACTTTGCCACCAAGGCCAAACCGGGGGTGGCCCAAAGTCCGGCGGCGATGGTGAACGGCAACGGCATGGAGGAGAAGCCCTCGCCGCAACCCAATGGCGGCCACGCCCCCACTGATACCATAAAGTCCAGCCCAGTTAAGGGCGATGTCGTCACAAACGGGGGTGGGAAGTTGCCACTGACAAACGGGGGGAGTGAGGTTGCGGAGGGACAAGGAGAACGGGTCATTGAAAGGACAGAAAAGGAAATCAAGAAGTTTAACGCTGTCAACGTCAACCAAAATGGGAAACCAGAACTGAAGACAGTCTACACCAAGAGACTGGAGGAAACCTTCATTTTCTAGACACCATTAGCCTTTTTGAAGCATGGTGGACATGTAGAAGGGTACTGTTTGTAGTGGATGAATTTTAAGTCAACAAAAGATTTTACCCCAACCAAATTGCGCCCTCCTATTGTATCCGCCATACCTCAGTAAGTTAATAGCAGACTTGTAAATTATTATGTAAAAAATGGCCAATAAAAATACAAAAAGATAATTGCATTTTTGCACAGGTACAACAAAATATTTTTCTTCAAAAAACACCTGCAAAGATTTGGCAACATCCATAATTCTGATTTTCCTGACGTTAAACATAATGTTATCACCTAAGTTAAAGACCTCAAAATATTTGTCATAATGAAATTCTCAATACTATTTATGCAGAATTGAACTGAGATATTTATTCACAAAAGAAAATACGATTTATTCATTCAGCATATAGTGACATGTATTCAAAAAACAACGTCGTGTCAGAACAAACTAATCAATGCATAGTCTTGTAGTATACAGAAATGTTTGACTTGATTATAATAATTCATGTAAATTTGTACAGAGCAGCATGAATATTCAATAGATGTGGTATAATAACTTATGACGGTCATTCTTTAATTTTGGGGTCCAAAAGTGTGACATTTGTGTGTCCCTGCTTCACCTAACCTGTTTAATTTGACAATATATTCATACAAAGAAATCAATGAGATTGATTTCAAACTATTTCTATTTGATTGGCAGGTAATTTGCATTTATAATTCATTCCTCTCAGAAATTAGAAAATGTGGTCTGACATTAGAAAAATCACATGTCAGATGTGACAGGGACACAAACAAATTGGACCCCTGATTTATGGAATGACCCAATATGCAGAACTTTGACTGCCTTTTTACATTTCTTCCCCCTTTAGCCTACTGCAGTCCGTTTTATATTCAGCTTTAGATACTCACATCAGGTGTATTTATGAGAGTTGAGTGCCTTTCAAACTTCCCTAAATAAAAGAAGTATTTTCAGAATCTGTCTTTTTTTTTCTTTCTTTTTCTTTTTTTCTACCTGGAAAAACCCAGTCCTGTTTTTATCAGTCACTTAATGTAATGAAGCAACAATTTGCAACGAAACAGTGCTTCTTAAAAGCAACACTTGAAAAGGGGTATATACTCCAAGATTCTGGAATTAAATTGCGTTTGTTTTCATCTGTAATGCATTTCTTAATGACTGATGTCTTCCAAACTTTGCCTGCTGACAGGTATTGCATTTTTGTTTCCTGTTCTCTTATTGGCTGAATAGGATTCTCTTTATTTTGTTTCCTGTTCTGCTATTGGCTGACCAGATTTTCTTCGAACATTCATTTCCTTAACCCTCATCCAGTCTTTATTTGTGATGTAACCATTTTATGACTGGCTGAACATTTTTATCTCGGGAAGGTGTGTTTTTATTTCGAAATGGTATTTTGAGTTCCAATTCTAGGATTGATCATTTACAATAATGCTTTGTTATTGCGTCATTTTTTCGGGAGTATTTCCAAAGCTTCACTTGAGCTTCCTTTTGGAATGATTAAGTGGAAAGAGTCGGAAATATCTTATTTATTTACGCTTTGATTGCTGGGGACCATTTGGGGTTCACTTTGAATCGAAGACAAATGGGACTGTTGTCACCACGGAAACAGAGCCGTGGAGCCTGGAAGAAAACGTGGTGGTTGTCGCTTTTTGTACATAGAGTGTGGTGAAGTTTGATTGCAAGTTGTAAATCTTAACATGTTTGTAGAGAGCAGCCAGTGAATAATTCAAGTAATTTAGTAGATGAGTGATAGAAAGTCGGAATACATTTTGCAGTCGATGGAAGTTGTTAAAAGCCCGTTTGCTACAGCACTGTGGAGGGTATTCAGTAGCAGCCATGTTGATGGGCAGCGTTGCATATTTCACTAAACGCTGACTTCTAAGATCCACCTGTTCACACGAATATCAACTCCAACTTCCGCGCTGCCTCCCTCGAAAACAGATAAATGCTTGTGAGCCTGAGGACATCAGCTTACTTCCACTAAGTCACTTTGACAGTTTGTTTATTTCTGCAACATTAATGAGCAATCTCTGTACACCCCGAACCAGTTACCATGCGGTGCACCCCTTCACACTTGGGTGTGGAGTTGAAAGGTTACACAACATGCCGGGGGAAAAAAATCATTGGAACCATGTAATTTACCCGTCGGCAAAAGGGCCGTAATTGAGTCCTACAATAAGTCCCTGGAAGTCCGTCACAGGCAATCACAAGTTATTAAGTTTGAAGCCAAGTCACCGGTTATTCAAGGAACCTTTGGCCGAACCATCGTTCCTTGTCATTCCGTCTGATTCTCAGCATTGCTGTGCTGGGTCAGTCCATTTCCTTTTTGCAAATAATGCCGCACCTGTGGGGACGGAGTCGGTCGTTGGTATCCCTTTAGTATACAGTGTACAATTTACCGTGCCTTTAACTCCGCTGTAAAAAAAAAAATCTTCCACAACTTCGAATACCTCGGCAGCATCGTCTTTGAAATCTCACCGCATTAGGCAAACGATCAGCTGAAATTTAGATGTGTATAATAGAATATGATTAACCGATTTGAAAATGTTTGTATAGATTCTTCTGGGCTGGCCAGGTATTTTGTTGAAGTTTCCAAATAAGTTCACGTGTAGAATACTGTGCATTTCTTGGCATATTTCCCATGTCTGTATTTAATTTTATATTCACATTATAAGTATTGTGTTTGTACGCATGGCATGGAGCAATTTTGTGTACTCGGAATGGGGGCGTTTGCGTACTGTGTGGCTATTCTGTACAAAGCGCACTTTGGTGTTGGTTGGAAACTGCAGCTATCGTGCTTTCCTTTTTGAAAGGCTGCAAAACTGGGTATATCAATAGCTGTGAACTATGCAATGATACCATGTGGAGTATCGAATTCTCATTCTCCCCCGTGCGATTGATACGTAGTATGCAAGTTGATTGAAGTGTTCGCCTAATAAATGATGAATTTTTGTTTCATTTTTTTAATGGTAACTGCAGTTTGTGACCAAGCAAAATATATCCCTTGTGGACATTTTGGGGGAGATATTCTTGTTTGCTATTGAACCATTTAGATGGACTAGAACCACGTTTCACGCAGATTTTTTTGAAATTAGATTTTACCTGCAACTCAGTTTTCGCACTCTTCTGAGGAAACTGGATCTAACTCGATTTAGCCTTACTACACAGTTTCTTTATCGTTTGAATTTATTTAGGGATATTCAATATTTCGTTCTAGGAAGGAGTAGCTTTTACCTGAGTAAATCTCATAGAGAAAAAAATACCAAATTGTTGAGGTTTAACGTACCGTGTTTGCTTGGATTGGGATTGCGACAAGGAATGAAAGCAAGAACGTTTAGAACTGCATTACTTTGAGGGGTTCATTGTACAAAACATCTATTTATTCAACTAAAACAATTACATTTATAAGTTTGATATAAAGTACGACAAGTGTTATTGTGTGTATGGGCGTCGTAGTTTATGCTAGACATGACAAGGAAGGGTTGGGACCTATACGAAGTGAAGCATTGCTGTGGAAAGACTGTAGCTCTCACTGTGCAAAAGAGATGGGCGTAATAAATGAGCGAGGACCGGAAGTATGTTTACATGTACCACTAGCTGCGTTTTGGGCTGTCGAAGTTGTGTTCCAAAGACGGCTGTTTTCCAAGACTCAAATACATGTATGTAGGTTAACGATGGTGACTGATTGAAATCTACAATGTCAACGAATCCTAGGCGTTGATAAATATTGATGGAGTGATAATAAGCCATTTGCGAGTTAAATTTGAATAAAATCTGGTACACTGATTTATCTGACTGCACAACACATTACGATTTAAATTTCCCAGACTAGAGACACTGTTGCTATACCTCGTGATTCGGGGTAAGCTTTCGCATAGCGACCACCATCTCTGGAATGGACTGGTTCCTTTGTGCCCTTCTTATCCATTGAGAACAGTGTATTGTTGCAAGGCGTCTCTCATGTAACTAAGCAAAAGCTTGCCCCGAATCACGAGGTATAGCAACAGTGGTTTTAGTAAGGAGAATTCAAGTTGTTACGTGTCACGTGGTCACGTGAATTTAAAGCACTCGGTGTACCATTTGAAGCAAGATACGGGACGGGAGAACCCCCCCCCCGCTTTTGTCTTGGTCATTGTTTGATCGGAATCTCAGGAATCCTTTACAGACTTCTAGGGGGATGTGTTAATTAACAATAGTCTAGAGTGTGTATGGGGATTGGAAAGGTAAGGGGGTACCCCTCCGTCCCACATCTTGCCTGGTATACAGTGTACCAGATTTGGGTCAAAGTTAATTCGCAAAAGGCTTATTGGAGCACGTGCGCGTGATACCCTGCACAGTAATTTTTATGCGGTGAAGGGGGACTCCCCCGTCATGGGCAAGTTCTATACACTATGGCTATTGTGCCTACTGCACCCCCCCCCGGAAATCTGAAAGAATTCCAAAGATTGCATCTACACAAAAGAATTAGACACAATAGAGGGGACCCCCCTTTACCACATATCTTGCGTCATATGGCGCGTGTACAGACTCGCAATATTTTTTTAATATGAGCTCCCGTGCTTATGAATAAAGTTTAGAAGCTTGACGAGCGTTAGTCAAATCTGCGTCTCTTAACAATATTGTACCACTTCACAGCTGCACTGTTGCAAATAGGAAACCGTTTCACCCCGGTCAGGAACTGCATTCAGTTTGAGAAGGCCGACCTCTACAAAATTCAACCAATCAAAAAAAAAAAAAAAATGAAATTCGTAGAAGTAAAGGCTGTTTCAACCGCAGAGGTTCCGGCAAACTCGAATTTAATGCTAATCGTTTTGCATTGGTTTCACTTGAATGAAGTCGACTATCCACTCCGAACGGAACAAAAGAGGGCGTGTTTGTTTTTTTTGGGGGGGTGGTACTCGGGGTTACCATAAGAAATAAATTCCCATAGACAGCAATGATAAATCCCCATACTTCACAATTATTTTTAATAATAATACAGTATTAATACAACTCTCTGATATTAAAACAACTCTCACAGGTGTCCAGGCTGCACAGAAATTGATGATCGACATGTCCCCTTTCGTTTTCCTTTCATTTTTTTGGGGGGGACCAATGAATTTTTCAGAAATTTTCTCCAGAAGCAGACTACCCCTAAAATGAAGAAAATGTCCTTGCCCAGAAAATTGGCAATTTTGAAAAACCATCCCTCTGCAAAACGCCCAAGTAGTGCCACTTTCGGACCCGATTGCACCCAAATTGCTCAGAATTGGAAGCCCATAGTCCGGGCCAGAGGTTCAGTGCCATATTTCTCTAATTCCTCAAGTTCATGGCCCTCAGGGCTCTCTGATATAGAATATTTTGCGTGTATAACTTTTATTAATGAGCTCAGCGGCGGACATATTTTGGGCCTTTTTGCGAGGGGGCACCTCTCACGGCATCGACACGCCATGAGGCGAAGAAGTACATGTATATATGCGCGTTTGACGAGGAGTTCGCCGAGTATGCGTAACGTAGCATTCCGGCTTGCGTACATACAGAACGCGTGCAAGAACCCGTTTGTAACCACATTCGCTGATTGGGGTGCACTTCAGCTCGGAGCGCCTAGTCGACTTGAAAGCGAACTCGGAGCAGATAAACCTGTCTTAGATTAAGTACGATCATTCAAAATTTGATGCGCAAAGTTAAAACACTACTATCACTAGTTTTGTCACTGTAGTACATGTATAACGTGTCTGCAGGTGTAGAGATTATCTACACCATTATCAAACTCACAAAGTTCACCGTGCACAAACAGTACTTTTCCCAAGGTCAGTAGTTCCTACATATTGGTCCTAGAGAACGAATTGCTCAATATTTTTCTGATTCGTTCCTTTTGATTGTGGAGGGGAAAAAACATATCCTTAAATCTTGGTTTCCGGCCGCGCAGGTGGAAAAACCTCGTAATTTTGTTTGTATGAAAAGATGAGGACTTGGAGTCAAGGTTGTGACGTCCAGAAAACAATTATGTGAGAAAAAAAAATGACGAAACGAAATGGCCAAACCCACAGGGACAAAGTGAATGAACAAAATTGACGGGGTCACAATCCGTAAATTGAAACAATTTGTAAACACCAAATGGACGGGAAATGGACATGCAGCTTTTACAACCTTCAAATGATTACGCGTGTTCAGATGGATTGACACAGATCGTGGCAATACTTCCAGGGAAACGTGGATACAATGGAAAGTACATCGTGCGAACGCGCACAGATGTGAGGTCATTACCGTACGTGGAAACACCCGTACTTGTGGTTGTATTGTTGATGAATAATAATAATTGATATCGTTAATGTTTGCACGCTCTCTCGTTAGTTTAGAGAGAAACGGTGAATGTTAAGAGCGTGCATTTTGGTCGTTGGTGTTGATAATGGGCCAGAGTTAAGCAAAACCACCGGCTCAGTGGTGTGTGGCTCTTGCTACACATTGACAGTTCTGGACTCAGTTTCCAAAGTTAATCCTCAAAAAGGTGTCAGATTTCAGCATATTTCTCTTTGTCGATAAAAGATGACGTCTTTTATCTTCGAAAACCTCGACAATAAAAGGCGTAGCGTGTGAACTTAAATTTGTCTTGGCATAAACCCTTGTACGATAGTTTTCCTTGTGGAGTCTCAAACTCCATTTTTTTCCCAGGGGCTATCTTGCGAAACCCAATAACTCACATGATGAGACAGGTGCAACGCGAAGATGCATCTCCTACCTTTATGCATAATTAATACACATTCATCCCAAAGTTGGACAATATTTTTAATATTTTATTATAAGCTCTCAGCATTCAGCCTATTCTAAGGGCACAGGGGGTATTTTTGTTTCTTTCAAGAGGGATCTGTTGTGATTTTGCGTACATCTTAAAGGCGCCTTGTCGCCGTGTTGAAATCGTATACGCACAAGGCCTAAGGACTTGATGTGAGAACAGTTCCTAATACACTGAAGTCTAAAAGTTTCCTCTTAGTTTCAAACATAAATACCGAGTATTATTACTTTTAGTCGAATTTTTTAAGTGCGCGTACATTGATTGGCTGACAGGTTACTACGGTCTATCAGTCTATTGCTGTCCGTTGGCAGCTTGGTCTCTCTCCTGCGTTGGGTGATCGGTACGGTTCGCACTGCAGTCGGTTAGTTTGTCGGTAGATTGGTCTGTTTAATGTGTTATATCTTGGTTGTCAGTTTCGGATTTAGGCAATAGTTCCGTATCCGGCTACTTCGTACTCACTGTAGAACACGCACTTGCCATGTCGAGAATTATATTTAATAATATTGCCCCTGCCCTTGAAAGTACGTTGACCTCCGTAAAACCTTCTGTGAAGGGAGGATAGAGTCTTGGCTGTGTAGCCAACACTACAGTGACGCGCAGCTGTCTATGCCCGAGCCAGGCAAATTACCCTTCGGCTGGGCACGGGCCAGGTGTCCGAGTTGAGTCCAAAAAAACAAGGTGTAAAGACAGATCCCGACCTTGGTGAGACGGGCCCGAGCCCACACTCGGTTCACCTCCCAATGACGCTTGAGCCACCGCCAGGCTTGACTGCCGTTCGCCACTGGGCGGAAACGTCTGACGACAACCGCCGCAGACTTGTCACGACGGTGTTACGTGGTCTTGGACGGTACGGACAGGTCAGTCTCGCTGGTGAAGGCAAGGGTGAACGGTCATCGAGGACGGCCAGCCGTTTGTGTATGAGTGGTACAAAATGCGAAGCGTATGATAACTAAAAAATAGGAAAATTAGGTACAATGATGTATATAGATTTCAGCATAGAGCTACTAACAGCAACACATATTAGCAGCACACAATGCTGTCACTGCCTAGCCCTTAGATCAAGCCTTAATCTCGAAGTTAGTGACGCTTCAGTAGGTTCACGATAATGATGATTTCCTCCTGTGCACACGCAGAGCCAAAGGTTTGGTCTTTTTAGGCTCTATTGAAACTTATAAGACTTAGTTTTGTCACTTTTACTACAAAATTGGGGTACATGAAGAAGACCGTATAGACAAGGGAACATTTTGTAACACAACATTCAATGCTTTGTAATTTACACGTACAGATGTGCTACCATCCCGGTTTTGCGTCACTAGCTGTTCCAAAGTTCCCCAGGCCACGACTGGATTCACACAACTTGCTAAGGTAACCGGACTTGAATAAAGGCTACAATTGTGGCTCTTGGGGAGGGGGGTCAAGCACCCCAAACATTTCAACGGTGGAAGGGGATTTCATCGAGGCGAAACCTAGTCTCCTTTCAAAACTTGATACAAAACCATTTTTCCATAGGCAAGTACACGGTGTATCCCCAGACAGTTGTGTAATAGAAACAACCTCCCACTCTGCATCAACTTTGCCATGTTACTGCTTCGGCGTGTTTACCTGGCAGCTGCGCAGACATCAAAAAGGGTGCATGAGAGCGCGGGAAAATATGTTGAATGAAAAAAGTACCTGTGCATTTTGGGACAATAAAGTCTCTTACATCAACAGTTGAGATATAATTGCAGCTCGTACCGTGTACTCGGGGGAACATGGAAACAGGAAATCAAACAACACAGAGTTTGCTCTTTGTCCCGCTCCTGAATTCAGTGCATTACCTAAAATCAAGTAGATCCACGTCCGGACACTTTCCCGCCAGAAGGACTCAGTTCCAACGGTCAAGGATTGTGACGAGTATGTATAGAAATGTATCCTTACTTGAGTCGAACAACAATGAAATTTGCTGATCGGTTGCAGGGTTGGAATCTCCCCACCATTCTTTTGCAAGAATCGACGTGGGTTTACTTTTGTTTAATATTTGTTATCGTTATCGATGGTTGGAAAGAAGTCTGAAGAGCTACGTGCTCATCTAGATTTCGAAAATTACCAACAGTGTCATTGTTACACAAATAAACGAGGGGAAATGACATAATTCAAACTCCAAACTGAGGAAATTAATCGGCCATGGTTCCGTCGTGTTGTGATCATAATATGCTGATTGCAACTACATGTGGAAAGAGCTCGCGTAACTTCTTGCCCCATAGAGAGGGGTTCATTTTTTTCTTTTTCTTTTTGTTGGGGGAGGGAGAAAAGGAAACTATGCCCTTCTCTCTCTCTCTCTCTCTCTCTCTCTCTCTCTCTCTCTCTCTCTCTCTCTCTCTCTCTCTCTCTCTCTCTCTCTCTCTCTCCTCTCTCTCTCTCTCTCTCTCTCTCTCTCTCTCTCTCTCTCTCTCTCTCTCTCTTTCTTTAACATCAAAATGAACGTTTGCATGCTCGGTCATAATTATTAGTAGACCATTTTCCCCGACATGTTTTGGTTGATGATTGAGTCAGGTGTACAACAGAATCATTGCCCATACCTGTACGCAATATTGGACGAGATTCGAATACCGCCGAGCACTCGAAGCGATTTCTAACCCTGCGAAATAACCACAGATCGTTTTTCGTGGCCAGCTCCTGACGATAAGTAGTTCCATTCATAGAGCCACGAAAATAGACAGGTGTTTTTGACAAAGGGCAGCGCGCGAGCTTTCTTTGTTCATTTCCGGACATCGGAGGACTCACAGACAACCGACTGGCAATGCAGCGGGATCTCGTGGGCAAGCTACGGGTCTGGAGACAGCAGGTGGTTTAGGCGTTTCACCGATCGTTACTTTGTCACGCTGGATGCGGGGATACCATCTCATTTGGAAGAGATGATGGTCGCAAGATGGGGGAAATTGACTTCCTATTCGAGTCCGCAATACAGTTTCATCACTAAAGGAGTGAAAGAGACAGGAAAGTGGAATCTGAGATGTATTACAAAGGATTCCGCTGATTCCCCATTAAAAATGACGACCTTGGGTTTTATTGTAAGGATGGATTTTGTGTATCAATACCACGAAGCTACAAGTAGTTATCTCCAAGATTGAGACCTAGCAAACGTGTGACGCAAATAGCATCATTTAGTTGAGGAAGCTTTGCTTCCAAAACCGAAAGGCGTCTTCAATAATGCAGGGCCCGTTTCCCGTCACCTCCGAGCTCTCGTGGTTTCCTGAGAGATCCGTCAGAGAGTTTCAATAAAAGCCTCGCACCTACGCGCCACCGTGTGAATTCACAGCTGAGGCGGCGATGGAGTGCGTGCTTCGGGGGTGAGAGCCAGAATTCTTTCATCAGCAGTCGAAAACGGAGTGGTAGTGTTGTTACTTCTGTCATTCCCTTCAGAGGGGACTCTGGCGTTGTATTTTTCTTCCAATGGAACAAGTAATATTTCACTCAAAGCCTAGTATGCGCAGGAAAATATCCTGTGCTCAGAAAAACTTATTTCTGTGTGTTTATTTTCTGCGCAGTTTTAAACAGATGTTTCTAACCAAAATATGACTAGCGCTAAAAAAGCAGACAAAGCAACAGCTTTCACTGGCCACGGCTTCAAAAATCCAAAATACAGACAAGGGTAAATCCCGAACAAGAAAGTTATGCACGTGACGTCACTTCTTCGGTTGCAATGGTGAACCGTCTGGAGGTTGGTCTGATTTCGAACCCGTGGTGGTCATCGAAGAATGCATACGGGATAGTATTCATCCGACGGTGAGTGTGTACGTGGTGTCGACAGAGTTGTAGGCCTAGTCACGATAAAGTTCATACGAAGCTTAAAGTTATATATATTAAATACAGTGTAGTGGTATCTTTTGAGTTGAGCAGCTCGGGGCTCGAGGATGCCAGTCCGAGAAAGGCCACCGTAAGAGAGAAACAAGGGTATGGATGTTTATGGGCACTTTATTTATTATGCAAGTGAGCGGTAAATTGAGATTGATTGATAAAACATGGGGTACTTATTACAGACCGCTAGACTAGCCGAACCGCTTGGCAATTATATATATATATATATAGCAGAAAACTCTTAGCTACGAAGTCAACGTGATTGGTCCGAAGTTCATCGGGGCCGTGGCCATGGATCTTTATGCATATGAAAAGGTTCTTATATAGAAATATTTGTAGGGATAACTAATGTTTTGGAGGTCATCCTTCAAAGAATTCAGGAGCCCAGGTTTGTGGGGGTGTCTTTAAAATGCCTTCTTTTGGCGACAACAACGTTAACAGTTGCGCATCAGACTGCACCAGCAGTATAAATATAGGCCGCGTCTCCTGTCAAGTTTGAATAGGTATTCAATGAGCCCGTGCACTTGGCAGACGATCAACTTAGTTTTTCCCCTCGGCATTATGGGATAGCACTGACACGTTTCTAGAAGAGAGTGGTATTGTTTCGCGCGCGCCCAACGTGCAAAACCTTAACAAGTTCACGTGTTGTTTTGTTCGTTCGGCTCGCGTCAAATAATGGCCACAGTTCTGCACATGCTGCAAGGATAAAATCTCAACTTCAGAGAACTTCAAGTTGTTACTGTTGGAGGACAGGGATAGATAACAGCGAGCGACGTTTTTGAGGGAAAATACCGGCTTTTGAAAGATTTGCAAGTTTTGACGATAAGGTAGGCCGTTCAAGTGTTGATGCACCGAAAAATATGTAAATCTACGTTATAGTAAAACGTACATTATACGCATAGGCCTACGTTGACTTCTTTTTATATGACCATTTTGTCAGCTTTCGCTGTGTGATATTGGTGTTGTCAATTTACCTCAACAATTTCCAGAACTTTTAAAGCAATTTCGAGCCTCACAAATCGGGAAAAGGCTAGGGTCCATTCTGCCATTTTATTTGACACAAAATGTGTCGTCACATTTACGCCGTGAAGAGAAACTCTTATTTTCTCTTTATTAAACTTAAAGAACGTTTCCTTTCTGGTGAAATCAATTTAAGGGCGTCACCAGTCCCAAGTCTTTTTCTTTTTTAATATATTGAACCCGTTGCTACATAATGTTGCCCTTGCTATTATTACAACTGTAGGTTCAGGTAGATCATGCTAGGTGAAGTTGACGCTTGCTCTTTTTCAAATAAAGCCGAATGAGAGTACAGCACCTTGAGGTACTGTAGTTACGAAAAGGCGCCACACTTAAAGTGTAGCAGCAATGAATTTTTCTTAGACACATTTTTTGGCACCTTTTACTCTTCTTAAATGTGTGATAACTCTTTTACATTTATTTTGTTACTTTAAATTTTTTTATTACTTTAAAAATGATCTATTTTTTGTGGTCAACTGAGGGCTCTCTTGCCATGATGTCATCTAAGGAAGACCTTAGTCAGCGCATAGATTTTTTGGTTCAAATTTTAACCAAGAATTTTCTCACTGAAAACATTTCTAAGAAAGGGATTGATGCTGCTTATTGCTATGCACATAAACGAGGAATCAGCAAAGAAGACAAAAATTAGTCCAGCAAAATCTACAAAAATGCAACACCTTTTGTGTACAAACCAATGTAACATTGAGGCTTTCTCTCCGAGATGACATGAATATCATCAGCATAAAAACCAAAAAGGCAGTGAAATACCATTGAAATGGTGAAAAATAAGGCAAATGAGGTTAGCTGGGACATAAAGGTGCACTTTGAAGGTTTGTATTAAAACAAAACACCACTTTTAAATTTTGTTCATTTAATTTATTGATTGCTCACTTTTTACTTGAAATAGTCTAAAACTACTGGTAGATTTTTTAAAAAGTCATCAGTACTAAAAGAGAATAGGTTAAAGAGCAAATTTCAAATTTGATATTATGCCAAGTCATAGAATCGTAGAATCTAGTAATAATTATTTCATATCAATAGACCCCTTGCAGCTGATACTCGGTAATAGTTCCTTTTACATGGCAGGGAACCATTAAAAAAATGTGTGAAGTGCAATCTCCCCACATTCTGCTTTTGTTTTTCAAAGAAAGCATTTCAGTCTACATCATTCTCTAACCACGTATTGTTCTCCAATCCCATACAAATGTTTCCTGTGGGTCAGAGGCTCCAATTAATTACGTGTTACCATCACCTGCAGCAGGTGACATCTTGACAGGTTCCATAGAATTCAGCATACAAGATGATCACACTGTCAGGATAAAACGTGCATTGTATGAAAATAAAAAGCTTAAAAAGACGATTTGAAAATAAAGGGGTTGTATATAACACTTTAGTCAACTCGAGATGGTTGGGACACTTTCCACAGAGTTTAACAAGTGTAACATCAACTGATTTCAAATATTACATATCAAAAGGTGATATGTTAATGATATTAGTATAAGTATATAAGTATTATCAAGTTTACATTGCGAGGGGTCGCAACTCCTGAAAGTTTACTTTTGGGAGGCAAAGGACTGTACAGTTTGTGAAAGAGAGACAAGTTCAAGGTAAAATGTCTTTGAGTTGTGAGGACAGGATGGTTGGAGGGGCTAATGAGTGCTCTACCCTGCCCAATTACGCACTGAAATCTTGCTGCCAGGAAAAAGGGTAAAAACTTGATCTACTAAGAAATACAAGGTGGAGACAATTAATTTCTCTTGATCCATTTATTCTTTTCTTTCACAGTGCATTAATTGACGTGCATACCAGTTCTAAGATAACAAAAATGAACTTAGGCCACAAGCATTCCGTATTTTTTTTTACAGATTTCTTTACTTTAAGCACTAGAAGTGCTGTTTTACCTTTGCAACAATGCTTATGTAACCATGACTATCCTGTGACATGAGTTACTTCTAGTTATATATTGCTGTAACAAGGCATGGCACCAAGGAACTTTACATCTTATGACTGTCACACCTATTAATTATATTTAATACTAAATCAGAGTTACTTCATTGGACAACTAAAGTCCTTTTTTAATTAACAGTCTTTTAAACAAAGAATATACATCAAAATTTTGCCACTTTAACCTGTACTTCCAAGCACTTCTTGTCTCAAATCTGACAACTTCCATTAAAAATGTGAGTGCATTTACTGCAAAAATGACCCACAGTGAACACTGAAAAAAAAGTAAAGAGATGTGACACTTTATACCAGTAACACAAACACTGAATGACAAATTTTGTACAATACCTAGAACATCATAGGTAAGTTATCATATTACAGCCAATACAACCATAGAAAAACATTATATCTATTGTTTACAAATAAGTATAATTCTTTTGCAAAAAGCTCTTTGTTAAAGTGCAATTTATTTTATGTTTGTAGATGGAATTAGCTTCACAAAGTTATTGAGAAAAACATATACAAGATCTAAGCATGCCTTTGCCTGAAACAAGTCTTCCTTGTCAGTCTTAGGTATAAATCAAAATTAAAATTTTTCTGTTTCTACAATCATGAGGTGCATTCATTAATCAGATGAAAGATGCTAAAAATATATTAAATTTGTAACTAGATATTTTACAAAATTAAACATGAAAAAACTTTAGCCGAACAGCTATTTTACTGTATATACAACCAAAACGCTGTTACAGCATACATATATTCTGCCAGAAAGTCTGAAGGAAAAGAGCTCTGACTCATCAAATAGTTTTACGATTTCACTTTTGTCAAAGTATAAATTCAACCCACACTCACTCGTAGTTTGCCACATTGTGCAATATTGGTTGACTCTGTGTTAATGTTGGAAAACTTTTGTCATGACAAAAGATAGCATGCTTGTGTGAAGACAAAGGCATTCCAACATTGTGCACGCAGTTCGCCCCTTCATAGGACCATTGATGAAACGGAAGCGCCTTCAGTTGTGCACCTTTTATTTTCCGCCTATTATTTATACTCTACTCTTTGAGGAGGAGCCCTATCAGTTTTGCTATGGACCCTACGGCTTTTCAGTGTTTAGATTCAAACCTCCCTTGCCAATTTCCTCTGTTCACCCTGAACATCTATTCAGCAGTTTGCCATTTTCCTCCAGACTCTGCATCACATGGCACAAGAAACAATATTCTGTGAAATACAGAATAGGTCTACTCTGAGATTATTAGGCTTGATGAATTTCATCAGAACTGAGTAAAAACTTTTAGATGTAAGTAAAATCACTTAAAAGTTAATGCATATTGGCAATACTTACATACATGTACATTATTTATTCTTGCAAATTAATATAAAAGCTAACTACTTGCCGTTATTTCTGAAAGCTATGGAGAATGTAATATTTATTATTGATTTAATTAACATCAATTTAACTATAAACAGGATAACCTTAAACATGCAACCAGCATTTTATGCTATCCTTGCAATCATGCTAAATCTTACAAAAGATATAAATGTTTACTAAATCTTGAGGCTTAGGGCTACTAGTGACATGCAGTAACCCTCATTTTTTGAGGTATATCAAAAGTCTGCCCTTTTCCCACTTTCCTCCCCCAAGCATACCTACATATCAAGCAACTACCTACACTGCAAATGGTAGTAGCAAGCACGCACATGTGACAAAGCTCCACTACAATTTAGAAGTTATTTACAGAAAAGTTAGGCGCAACAGCTGATGAAGTGATCCAACTCAGACACCTCATTGCTGCAGTGGTGCATCTCTTGCACATGTAAGGAGTACGTATTTAGATTACATGTAGCTGCCATGTATGGACATAGAAGAGTGTGGTAATGTCAAGAGAACAGCAGCACCCGATCTGAAGGAGTAACCATGGCCCAATTCCATGGCGCTGCTAAGCACACAGTTTTACAGTAAACAGAGGCTATGTGTATTTCATGGAGGCAGTAAGCATGGCAAAAGGCATTGCTTACTTTGGAGGAAATATTTGCTTAACATAGTGACAAAACAATGGAAATCTTCATGTGAGCACAATCGTAAGCACAACCAGGCCAAGCACTGCCATAAAATAGTGCTTAAGGTTAGCAAATTTTTCTGCTAGGGTAAGCCAGACTTTTCTGCTGTTAAGCAGAAATCGGGTCTATGTTTTTTTTTTCCCCACAGGCTTTCCTTGAAGAGCATGCCTGCCAAATTGCATACTGTGTAACTTCTGGGTATCCCTCAACCCTACAATTCACACTCAGATTTTTGGTAAGATGTTCATTCTATCCGCTCCGAGCAGAACAAAAGAGGGCGTGTTTTTTGGGTACTCACCCGGCATAGGCGCCCATGAGGCAGAGCACGCT
Source organism: Acanthaster planci (assembly GCF_054643075.1). Classification (NCBI taxonomy): domain Eukaryota; kingdom Metazoa; phylum Echinodermata; class Asteroidea; order Valvatida; family Acanthasteridae; genus Acanthaster; species Acanthaster planci. The sequence goes on from NC_141793.1 coordinate 3,584,892, forward strand.
GAGTACGCGTGACTAAGTTACTCTGGCATGTATGGTCTTTGCTTACATGCTTGTAACCACTCGTTTTTCTTTTTGCCGATTGAAGGTGCCTTTCAGCTCGGGGCGGACTGGGATAAATTTTGGATTTTCATTGCCTAGTTGTGGAAATATTGCCGGCGATTGACAGCAGGGTGACCCATCTATCCCAAACTTTGTGGGCATTTTTGCTGGGTACTTTGTGAGTTCTTGCAAAATCCATCAAGTACAGCATCCAAATTCTATGTAGCATATCTTTGAACCTCCTAAAATGTGGACATCTTAGCCCTGTGTAAAGTGACAGTAACAGGCCTGAACACTTCTTCACCCACTTCACCTATGCACAACCATGTGTTGGATTTTACAGGCTTTAGGAGGATAGATTTTACATTTCCTGAAATATCTTCCCTGACAAGAAATGCTGGTCTTAGGAGTGTGAGTCTTTCAGGCACACTATCCTTGTAACTCACTCAAGTGACCTGGAGAAGTGATGTGTCTTTCATGCGTGCCTCCCACCTAGCAAAATAACTCTCTGAACAGCTGTAAGGAGAGAGCTATCCGCGCATGCCCCCTGCTGAGTCACAACAAAAAGCAACTTGTCAACTGATGACTATGATGAAGATCTTCATCCTACTAGTGGGTCATTACAAAGTTGCCACAGCTCACTGGTTGACACGGAGTGGAGGTAATCATGGCAAAGCTCCCAGTCAAGACGTCTTGCAAGCTCATCCAGTTCTCTGAAGAAAAAAAAAACAGATTCAAGAATGTAAGGATCTTTACCAAAGTTGTGCTCAAATGATGGTTTAAGCCTTGAACATAGCACTCCACTTCTAACAGAAGCCTGGTTTGTACATTACCTTATCTAAGCTATATTAATACCGTCTCCCTGAGGCTCTAATTTTCTTGTGTAAAGGTCAAAATCTCAAGGCTGTCCCAACTCTAGATTAAAAAGACTAAGTTGTGAAGCCTTGTGAAATTATTGAGTGATGACATCTTGCAGGTATCCTAACGAAAAACCCCTGTCTTCTTCTTTTTCCACTTCTTTCTTGGACGAACCCATTGTGCCACTTCCAGCATATGTGAACAGCACTTTACCTTGTGTTAAGTAGAGGAGGTGTTGCAAGCATCCTGATGTCCTGTGCTTGCACCCAGGCATCCACATCTTGAACTGAGTTGACAGCAGACAGTCTTGGGCCATACAGCAACATAGCAGTCCTAGAGTGAGATAAAATTTGTAGATAAGTTGAGAGGTACCTGGGGTCCTTTAACCATTGGTACTACGGAGGGAATTAAAGCTTTCTACTTTCATCGAGAAATGTAGAGCAAGGAAGTCTGCTGTGAGCCATTTGGCTTCATCAGACTAGTATTTCTCTCCAATTTCCTTTGCATGAGCAAATGACCGAGATATTTTCTATCCCCCAGATGGGATACCAGATCATTGCGGTTGTTCACAAGCTGATGCTGATGCCCATTAATACTCCTGTGTGAAGGGAGGCAAGCAGGGGTGAAGCGACTTGCCTAAGGCCACAACTTATGGCAAACAGCCAGATTCAAACCCTCGACCCTCTGCTCATGAGTCACAAACCTTAACCACAAGGCCAAATACACCCCTACATGTAGAGCAATCTACTTGAAAAGTTTGGAAGTCTTTTGCATGGACGTCTTTTATGGACAATCAGTTTACAGTGAAAGCAATACCACAGGCAATTTTTAAAGAAATAGCAAAGTTAGTATCGGTTGTGCTGAGCCATTTTCTTAACAAGAAGTGCTGTAATTCATCCTCTGGAAATTGAGAAACTTTTAACTATCTACATTTGAAAAACCATTGCTGTGGTGCACAGAAGAAAGCAATCTTACCTCAAAGTTGCCTCCTGCAAAGTAGGTCTCTCTGCTGGGTTCTCTCTCAGAAGACGCTCAAACAGAGCCTTTACTTCGCTGGATAGAAACCCAGGAGGCTGGTATGAAATTTGAGGTAATGACTTTGCTGTCATGTCAGGTTGTTGTGTGGACTCCTCCATTGGCAGCTTAGTGAAGAGGCTACATAGCATGGCAGCAGCACTGTACATATCTGAACTTTCATACACATCTGTGAGGGTCAACTGAGTTTGGAAAGCCAAAACAACAGTAACAGTTAAGTATTCCATGTTACGTTCCATTTAACTAACAGTAAAGCATACTTTCAGGGAATTTATGAAGAGATGCTTACATGTAAATGAATAAATTTATATCAGGTACTGATTTTGCTCCGAGTTGGCAAATATTGCAATGATGTAAGTATTCAGAAGTTTTCTCTAAAGCCATTTCAAATCTGTTTTTTGAGAGAGTAGATGTACACAATTTTGCAGGTCAAAACTTACAACTTTCTGCCACGATTTTGGTGGTCCGTTGACAGAGTACTGCAGCAGCTCAGGAGACCAAGCGAGGGGGTTACCAGCACTGATCTGGCTTTTCTCAACGAACGGTATTCCTTGTCCTTCGTCATTCCTCAACTTTCTTGCATGCCCAAACTCGCCGAGCACCAACTTCATGTTCCAGTCGATGACGACAGCTTTGGCATTGATATCCCTGTGAGCTATGCCATTGGTCTGCAGGTGTGATAAGGCTTTCAAGAGCTGCAGCAGCAGTCGTAGCACAAACGCCTCGTATGAATTGTGAATAGATCTGGACGAGGTCAAGGAGTGATCAACACCAAGTGATGAAACCAAGTGGTCTAGAGTTGTACAGTAATCTGGAAAGATGACCATAGCAGTCCTGTCTGACAATGGTCCAAAGCTGGCACTGTCCAGAAACGATGAAACATCAAAGATACTGCGCAATTCAGAGGTTGGAACATCGAAGTGGTGGCATATTCTTGTGATGTGAGGGTGAGGGGCATCGCATAAAGACTCCAGAACACTGAATTCAGCTCCTAGGGAGTCTGCTGTACACTGGTGGATTAGTGGTTTAGGTGACCGTCTGTGGCTCATTAACACCTGCACCCAAAGTACCACAAATTTGTAGAGTTCAATTTGTAGTCCAGCCATAAAAGTTACACCTGTTACTGGTAGCTTGATACAGTGATAGTTTCCTCCTCTATATCAACTTCAGTGACCAAAGACCAAATTCAAACCAAACCAGAATTGTGTCTTTCATTCCTACCTGTAGGTTTACCATACTTCAACAACATCCTATGCCAACTTCCACTACACCCCCTAAAAGTAACCATCTTCAGTCCTCTTAGTTTTCTGAGACTACAAGCCGAAGTGCACCAAGCACACTGAATGATGTATTTTGAGCACGATGCTATAAGTGCATGTAAACAGGCATCACATGGTAAAGAAGCAAATAAAGGGTATTTCAGTTTTATACTGGTACATCCAAATTTAACAGAATTTGACATCAAACAAAGCATTCTAGGAGGCACATTTTGACAGATAGCTGGAGCTACATGTAAGTGGACTGGTTCCTGATCTCTGCATTGCGTTTTGGAACTACGGATGGGTGCAAGTTAGGAAAGACAGAGGTCTTGACAGCTCACATCATGACTTAAAATGGAAAACAAAAGTCATTCACTGACAATAGTGTTTCACCTTAAATGCGGCTGATGGAGGACTTGTTCAGCCTGACTATGACTTACCTTCATGATGTATGTTTGATCCTTGTACAGGACCCGAACACACATTTGAGCAATCAAACCATCTTCAGACTGCCTCAACTCTCTGTCAACAGGCCTTCCATCCATAACCTTATAGTCTTCCTCTAAAGTCCACTGCTTCCCAGCCTTGTCAATTGATAACTCTTCCTTCAGTTCATTCAGGCTTGATCGTATCGAGCACAGCCTGTTAGTGGTGGAAGTCTTCAGGATCTGAATGGCAGCCTTGCCTTCCTGCATCAGTGCAAAGACGTGCTGAAGACTAGAGTCCTGACATAGGTAAGGTTTTTGGAGGTAGGAACAAATACTCTTTGTCAACGATCCTTCTGAGTTCTGCTTCATCCGACATAAGCTTTTGTACTCCGAGATCAAGCTCTCTGTTCCTACAGACGTATCTGAGGATGAACAGGTTGGCAAGTCACCCAGAGAAGGTCTTTTCTGATATCCCTGCTTTGAATGTTTTAATCGAAAGAGTTCCATTGCCAGTTGGCGACTACGAGCATCTGATGCTCTCCTTTCTTGATGTTGCTTCTCAAGTTCTTTTGTCATTCCACTAAGTTTCTGTTCTAACTCCTTTCGGATCAGCTCCTGGCTGGGGCTTCCGCCACCCTCACGAAGCTGCATCTCCAGGGCTTCCTTTTGCGAAGTCAGCAATGCCACCTTAAGTTGGAGGCTGTCAATGGCCGCGATGTAATGATCCCGCTCAGTCTCTTCCTGCCTTCGATGGAAATCTGTTTCATCTGACATGATGTTGTTTAACTTGGCTGGGTCAGAGAACTCCTCAATGTTTAGCGGGCCTCCAAGTAGGGAAGGGGTTGGGTCCGAGAACGGCCTGTGGTGGTGATGGTAGGCTGGCGAGCTCCCTGGATCATCAGAGAGCCGATTGAGATTACACGGAATTAGCTTGGTTCCCGGTCTGTTTGAAAACAAAAAAGCAGGGATTATAATTCATCTGTATCATGAGGGTCTTTGTGCATTTGGTAAAAAAGGGTCCAATAGGCTGCGACTCCATGTGACTCCTGGCAACCAGATGACATTTCAGTCGATAAACAAGTGGACAGACGGCTCAATGAAACCGCAAACGAAGACAAGGACTCTTATGTGGTTACCCAGAAGAGTGGGGACTGACTCTGGTACACTGGAATGGATTTGTCACTGTGTAAGTTGTCACTTTTTCATGCCTCACTTTCCCAACAAGGAAGGAATTAAGAACTTCCCACTGGGTTGTATGAAATACAAAAAATGCAAAGTCTACATGCAGTTTGTAAAAGACTCCATGGATGCTGGAATACTGCACTCAAGAACTATTTTGTTTTTCTTTACTTGAGATTCATGAACAAGTATAACTCTCATACTAACATTCAATGCAATATACACGTACTTGTTTTCACAGATGTGTACTTCAACACCGGTTGGGCAGGGGTAGAACTTTAGATTGAATTTGGTACAACAATCGCACTCCTCAAATATTTCTAATAAAACGATCAACATTTTACCTTTCTCGCCTTTCTACTTGCTTTTCCAGAGATGAGGCGAGGAGATTCTTTCTTAGGCTTGTCTTCTTTGCCCGTAGCAGCGAATCATCACTATCGCTCGCGCGTAGTCTTTGTCTCGTTGTCGCAACATCCTTGCTTGCTGGTAATGTAAGTGGGTATGACGAGGCTCGATAAGCTTTGTTGTTTTTTGGGGGGAGGAGTCAGATGCAGAGGAAGAGGGGAGGAAAAAAGCAATATGCACATGCTGTGGTTAGTGGTTCAACATGCAATGCTCATTAGTCATTTCATGAACTGTGATAAAACAGTGTTCCTATTGGACCTTAAACCCTAGCCCCCAGGCCCTTTTTGCTAGGGAAACTCCTCAATCCGCCAGAATCCTCCAATATCGGGGGTGACAAAATTGGATTTTAGTTAGCGAGAGTTTACTGTTGTCGCATGGGGTCTGTACAACAGTCTACCTCCGCTGACTTGCCATATGTTAAATTATATACTGGTACAAACGCAATGGGAACTGCTGAAGGGTAAAAAAAAAAGTCATCAGCTACTTGGAAGTTTATTCATCGGCCATCCCTATGAGTATCAATTTCCAAATTATGTTCACATAAGTTTTCAAGCATGAACCTGTGCAAATGCTTAACCAAGGAGTGTGCCATTTTATAAAGCCAGTGCTGATAGAATGCGCGGGAAAGCACAAGATCAAGTTGGTAGTAATTAGTATAAAATAAATCATGACTGCATTTTCAACGTGCGAAGAAATGAAACAACAGAAACCAATGAACGAATGCCACATGCAGGCAATGTAGCAGATTGTTAAAAATGTTACCAAAGGGTTCAAGATTATTGGAAAAAAGTTAATACCAATTCCCTAATTACTGCACCACATAAATCCAAAGACAAAAATCTCCATCCACAGCACTGCAGTCACATACCAGATTTCTTTTCCGTGAAGATCTTGGTGATGTCCTTGTGCTGTGCCCCTTGGGCTTCTTGGTGTGACGTCTTGCCGTGGTTGTTGAGGATGGTGGGATCAGCACCATGAGATACCAGGATGACGCAGGCCTCCTTGTGGCCTCGGAACGAGGCCAGATGAAGTGGCGTGTCGCCATTGTTGTTCTGGGCGTTGATGTCAGCACCACTATGAATTACAGACAGAAATAAATTCCACATTTAAATTTTGCCATTTCAGGAGGAAACATCGCTACATTCCTTTCAGGGCAGTCCAAAAGTCAGGATCAAGATAAGTCAAGAGAGTCAAGAAGCTGACTTGAGTCCAATGTTGTTCGATTCACTGAAGCACTAAATTTCATCAACAGTTCGGCTGGCAAAAGCATCAGTTATCTTTATTTCTACATGTAGAACTAATTAAAAAGTTACCAACAGTCATCAAATTATGAGAACGGAGAGTTAATTTGAAAAGGTGTTTAGTTTCTAAAAATTCTTACTATCTGAGGAGGTACTTGATACAATCAGTGTGACCTCTGTCTGCTGCAGCATGGAGGGGAGTTGACCCCCACTGAACAGCCAAGTTGGTGTCTGCTCCTTTGCTAAGAAGTAGCCTGCAGATCTCAGAGTGTCCACTGGAAGGAGATAACAAGGATTTCAAGTGAGGCTACTGGTACAGACTTTACTGTGACCACTGTGAAAAGTTCAGAGTGTCCACTGGAAAGAGATAACGAGGGTTTCAAGAGAGGATATTGGTACAGACTTTACTGTGACTACTGTGAAGAGTTCAGTATGAGAACTCATTATCTGTCAGACCCTTGGCCTTTTTTGTGGCAACTTTGGAACTATTCTTGCTTTTTTTCTCTAAAACAAGAATCACTTGTTTTATACACACAAGAACGTGCATGCCTGGTAAAAAAACAATCCGAATTCTGAAATGGAAATACTGCTTTTTGGTTATAACTAGAACGGCCAATGTGATGGCATGTAAATCAGGAAAAGAAGGAAACTCCATTTGTACAAGTCAGTGGTATCTGCAGAACTTCTAGATAACTCCATACTGCCCGTTCAGACAATTTAGCACCACCACTATCATATCCCTTGGCAGGACCCAACGGGATCTGCTCCTGATTAAACCTTAGATCAAGTTAGTTGTAGAAGTCTGCGGTAGAACCATGCGAGGATATCTCTTTTAAGACCATGTGTGGTTCTGAACCCTCCGGTTCTTCTCAGAACCACACATACATGTACTCATAAAAGAGATATCCTTGCACGGTGCTGCCGATACCTCTACAACTAACTTGCTACCTTCACCATGAGAAGCTTCAAAGTTCAGCTTAGATCAAGCTCAAAACACTCAAAGGGATCAAGATAATGTGCTACATTTCTGCTGGTTGTTGACGTACATGTAATTACTGACCTAGGTAGGGTCAGACAAGGGTAGGTTGAGATGTTACTGATGTCATCACGGAAGGCTCAAGTAATTCTTTTCATTAATTCCCGGCTGGCGGGACAGACATACAAGTATCCCATACTGTGGTTCAGGCATGGCTCAGTGATTTGTCTTTATCATAGCTTGCTCTTCAATCCTTATGTCTTTTCATATGTTTTATCCTTTTTTCATTAAAGTACACCTTTGATCATTTGAATGCACCTGTAAAAGGCAGGATATAATTTTTTTTCCATTATTGTTACTATTATCTCTTTTCTATCTTCCAGACCTGATTAACGATGGTATATCAACCCTCCTTCCAGTAAGATCTAGGTAAACAAGGCAATTAATGAATACAAATCAGGGACCAATTCCACAAAGCTGGTCAGCAGAAAGCCCTGCTCAAAAATTGATATTCTCAGCTAAAACTGGCATACATGTACACATAGTACCAGTCATGAGCAATATCACACTGAGACCATCAGGCTGGCAACCGTTTATTTGCTAAGCAAATATTGTCTGCACTAAGCAGTTTTTCAGCATGGCAGCTCAGTGAACTTAGTCTTACACAGGTCAAAGAAAATGAGCGAAACTTACCCACAAGCTGCCCAGTACAGAGGGGTTGCATCCTCGTTGTCCGTGGCATCGATGGAGGCACCTTCCCTGACCTCGGCCAAGACACGGTGGTACAGCCCTCGCTTGGCGGCGAGAATGAGCTCAGACATTTCGGGACCGGGCGGCTCCTTCCTCTCTACCCCCTACTGCTGATTGGAGTTTGTCATCCAACATCGGGGTGACCTGGTGAGAGAAGTGATCGCTAATGAGAATGAATTCAAAATTCATTTCTCTTTAAAGAATAAGAAAAAAGATCCTTTCGTTCCCTGGCACAGCACATCCAAGATACGAGTACATATAAAAGCTCACGGAAGCGTGCTGGTAAATTGGACAAGACGTCAAGAGGATACTGCGAATTTGTATCACACATTTAAACAGCCCACAAACCTTTTTTTCACAAGCAGATGCAAACAAAAACAACAAAATATGCTGGTAAAAGTTTCTTGACTCTGGTCATTTAATACATGTACAATACTGGTGCAGATGCAGTACATGTACATGTACTCTTACACTGCTCTTAGAAGTTTCACTTTCATTCAGCTGCATAACCCGTGGCATTTGTTGACACAGCGTGAAAGGTTCAAAGAGGTTCACATCCATTTGTGCAAATACTTGGAGCATGGCTTTGAACCTGACCTACTTTACTATGTTACTTCTTCTTGCGATCTGAATTTTTTTTTTCCTTCCAGGAACAGGTCCCAATATATTTCAACCTTTAATTCAGGTTCAACATTTCAGCAAAGAACGTTCTGGTTAAATCCACAATTATAAAGTGAAACATACATGTACATGTAGAGTACATGTATTCGCAAAGAATTGTGGATTTTTAACAATGAATATTCTGATAAGGTTTCAACTTAGTTCCTCTTTTCAAAAATGCTGGTAATTATTTTACCACATGGCCCCAAGCCAATAAACTCTTGTGTTTAGTTTCTGTCATCTGTTTGTGCAGCATGGACACACTTGGAACAAATGTAAACTTGTACAAAACAAATATTTGGCTTCTGTTCCATTTTCCAGAAAATGTACTAAAAAAAGAAACTCAATAGTTTTGACAGCTTACCAAAAAAGGCTTGCACATGCAGAAGTGTAATGATGGAAAGAGCACATCACTGACAGAACAGCAATCTACATACATGTATCCTTGCCAAGAATGCCAATGGCCAGTGACTATGCAAAACAAAGCCCTCTGTCAAATCAGGATGGAGTCAGGCTTTTAGTCCCAGCACAGAAAGCACACATACTTCTATCCACATACAACACAAAAAATACAGGAACTGAAGTGACCACAAAACAGGACCTATAGTGCCGGGGAGACCACCAGTAAACATAAGAGCTTTGCTGGGAAAAACCAGAACGACTCAAAAGCCATCTCTGTTTCTATACAGAGTCACTCTACATGCATTTGTATACCCAAAGGTTGCAAAGGGAAAAACTATACAAATTCCACGATAAACTCTTGTGACCAGCAGCTGGTTGACAACTTTTCAAAGTACATCAACCGCGTTTCCTTTTCTTTCACTATTCAAAACAGTCACTTCGAAAAAGGGGTAAAAGGATAAAAACCAGCATCTCAGGCCAGCAGTGTTGACAAAATTTACAGCCAATGTCATATCCACAAAAAAAAAATAAAACTCCTCTTAGAGGGAGAATAAAATGTTTATACCTTTCCATTTATACATTTAAAAATGGTTGAAAAAGTACCAGCCTGAAGAATTAGAAATTCATGTTACATACCGGTACGCACATGTTCATTGGTGATTGCAACATAGCATAAAGTTCAAGATGTCTCTACGTACAATACTGAATATCTACTAAAAAAACATACAAGCTGGCTTAAATGGGCACATCCACTAGCAATTCATACTGTCTTACACTTTTAATGTTTACAGTAAAAATCTCACGGAGGTCAACCCTTCCTTACCATATCAGGCTACTGGTGCCCTCATGTCCATCAGCATGGTAGAAACATCCATTTTACATCAGTCCAACTAAGTCCGCAGACAAGTCATACCACTCCAAGACAGCCCCCAAATTCCAAAATCAAAATTCAGATGTGGGATTGAAACGTCAGCTGGTGACACAGGTGCCTGTACATGTAGATTCTGTATTTCTTCTTACATGTGCGACATTTTAAAACTTACAACAGTGACATCCAGTTGTACACCTGCAACCCATGAGGCACCAATTTACCACTGCAGTTGAAACCTGACTTCAAAGTTTACTGCATCCCCTTGCACTGACCATGCACTGACTAAGTTCATCCTGCACCTAGCTGTCCCTATACCTGTCATGTAAACTTGCTCCCTCCAACTTATTGCACCTGCCAAGTGTCTAACAGAAGCACCTGTATGTTCAGCTGGCACACCTGCACTGCAGAAGTCACTGGACAAAGTTAACAGTGTAATGATAATGCATGCTCTCCTGCCGGGTACGAGCAGCAAATGCTGAACAACAGCTAATTCCTCCCACCTTTTTATAGCAGTCGGCAAACAAGGAAGTAAAATATGCGCATTCCTAAATGAGGACCAGTTGTACACGTACTAGTTTTATTTCCTAACTTACAGTGCACTTATAACAAGGAGCACTTTTGTTAAGGCGAAAAGGGGAAATGCACTTCCTGTACAGAATTGTTCAAACTGCTATAACCTTCCACAAGAAATTATTACAAAACACTGGTAACTCTGCAGAGTCACATGACATCATTGGGTAATGTACATGTAACTTCAGAATTTCATAACAGGGCATTTTGATAACTTCATCAGTGAAATACAATCAAATGCCAGGCACAGCTGGGTTACAAATTTGACACAGAATAAACCTGGATAAATGTCACCTACATATCTACTATAGGTATTGTAAATTTTATAATTGGTTTACATGTAGTCAAGAAAATTCTATGAAATATATCTAGCAAGAAATGAGACCGAGGGGTACCCCTGAACATGTCCAATCCCTGTACACATTCTAGACTATTGTTACCTAACACATCCCCCTAGATGTCGTAACACTAACAGAGTTCCTTGGATTCCAGTGAAACAATGACCAACACAAAGTAGCGGCGGTTCTCTCTGTCTCATATCTTGCTTCATATGCTGTGAAAATACACATTTCTGGTACTTTGAACACTCTTTTAAACTAGTTTTTTGATGGTTTCCCTCATTTTTCCTTTTCCTTTTGCGGAAGATAACACCCCAAAATGCCTCTAAGCTTGTTATTCAGGAAGAGGGTAACCTTGAGTGGACAGTGAATCTCTTTTGGTCCACACTACATGTAGGTACCGGTACCTGCAAAGTTAACACAGCATTTGCCTACATGCACAGACTTTTCTAGTTGCACTACTATTTTAAACAAATTATTAAAGTTCTCAAAAAAAGTAGCAATTAAAAAACATCCTTTCACTGACTCAGGAATTTTAATTTTGAAACACTACATGGAGGAGTTTATAGGTCAGAATAATAACTTGAGTATTTGAGGAAACTCACGACTCTTGATAGACTTTTGATAGACATTTCTGATTGCTGTGGTTTTCTGATTTGCTGACATGCATGGAAGTCAGCCGGTGATTGGGTAAACTTTCAGTTTGGTGCACGAATGTACATTCACATACTATACTACAATACTGTGTCAAATTGAGGATTTAGAAATATTTCATTTACTTTTATTTCAAAGAAACGCATTGGTACTCAGAAACCGTAGCATAATTTCACAATTGTTTGCCCGAATCACGGTTTTTGGGTTTGGGATATTTCAGTCTGAGGCTCATACCGTACAAACAAAACAACAACACTTTAAACAAAACAACAACACTTTAAACAAAACAACAACACTTTAAACAAAACAACAACACTTTAAACAAAACAACAACACTTTAAACAAAACAACAACACTTTAAACAAAACAACAACACTTTAAACAAAACAACAACACTTTAAACAAAACAACAACACTTTAAACAAAACAACAACACTTTAAACAAAACAACAACACTTTAAACAAAACAAATTCTGATGAATGAAAGATGTCATAAACTGTCAGGGCAACGACTGATTCATCACAAACAGAACGGACTTCCATTCACAAGAGCAAAATCAACTACATGTACATATTTTTAAATGGAAGTTGTGTATCCACTTGTCCAGTTCATATAAAATCCTTCATTAAGAACTCCTGAGCTTGATCCATTTGAAACAGGAAAAATGATTTGGCATACAATTCAGATTTGGTGTGTATTGATCAGAATTGGAATCCAGGGAAGCAAACTCACTTGTCGCAAACTCACTTGTCAATTGACTTTTAAAAGTCCACAATCATAATTTCATTTTTTTTCTTTTTCAATGCAATTCTTCTTTCTGTCTGCTTGCTAAATTTCCTTCCATTTGGCATAATCTCATTTCAAAATTCTGGATAATTGTTTGCCCCCACCTCCATTTACATAGATGCAAAGAATGATCTAGGGTAGCAGACAGTCTGTCAGGCAAACCAGATAGATATCACCTTCCCCCCCCCAAAAAAAAGGCTCCTGAAGACAAAAAGCCCCATTGCTATTGTTAACAGCAAACTTTTTAAAACCCATTCCCCCTGAATTTCCCCTCTGTTGTTTGAAAAAAAAAAGTCTCCTTAACCTGGCTCTCCTGGAAAGAGAAATCCAGGGGTCAGAAAAATTTCGCCAGGTGTGTTGAACAAAGAGCAGCCTGTAGGCTCTAAGGCTTTCAATGGTAAACTTCCCTTATTCATTCAATTATCATTGTACAACAGTTAATGACCGCACGCTTTGCAGACGGGAAAATCCCCACACAGTCCAACAGCAGTCCCTACAATATTGCTTGCGGTCTGCAGCGGCCATGTGCATTGATCAATTACCATCATGCCGGTACATCACAGTGCAGTTCACAATGCTCATTAAAACATTTTGCACGTTGACAAAATTCCGACGCACATGCATATTTCACATTGTGCAATCTATGACTTTTTCTTTGTTTCTGAATGGAAACTCAAAATGGAAAAAGCCTTCTGATTGAGTACCAGAATTTGAAAGTGTCACATCAAAATCTGCTAAAAAAAACAAAACTTTTGGCAGGAGCCACACTGTAGCAGATACTCCAAAAAATTCAGTCTTTTAACAGTACGCATTGTCCTTCATTCTAAATATAATTTCTAAAGAAATTGCTTCTTGGTAAAAACCTGAGTATCAATTGGTTAAAATAGTTTCCATGGTTCCATGCATGTCAGTCTATGGACAATACTGGGATTTGACCAGCATCTGTCTTGCCGGGCGAGAAATCAAAAGGACAACCCTCCGTATCAGAACCAAGTCTGTTACCAGTGTTCCCCTCAGCTAGGCATTTTATTTGGGCATGGAGTCGATAAGCGGCTAACTTTGTTGGATATGTACAGGTCCACTTCTTACTCTCTGTCAGTAATGTACAGATTTGGGTTGTGTCTGGAGATATCAAGGAAGGACAGGTTTGTTCTTCCCCTTATTGCGGATCTCAGAATACACGGTTGATCACGGTCACCTCTTGTGGCAAGGATTGTTTTTTTTTCTAAAGTTCATTAGCTGGCTTAGCCTCGACTTTAATCCCGACAATGCTAAATTTGTCTAAATTACTCAGCCTCACGTAAATATCACAAAATTTATGTTATTCCATGGATCCTTTCTCTTGTAATACCTGCTTCGGACTGAGTGGAAGAAAATGACAGACATAAGAAAAAGAATGATCATTGAGTATTCCAAAACCCTAACAGTATACTGTGTACGTACTCAGGCAAACCTCTTCAAGCACGCACGTGCTTACTTGAAATACATGTAGCCAACTACAAGACCAACTATTCATACAGCAAGTTATACAAGTCATACATGTATTTCATCGTTTGAATTTTCCCTCCCGGGGGTTGACCTACAAGTTCATGAAGTGACAAAATTCGTAAAAAAAAAAAACAATATAGAATGTACATGTACATCGTACCACACTTTTATGAAGTCAAGGGGCAGTCCCGCGCATTTTACACAAACCAAAGTTCCTCCTATTTCATCCGCTTGACAATACTAGTCTATTGTCCAGTCCATGGGCAGGTGTAAAACTGGCAGGGTCCCCTTAAAGAGTTACAGAATGGAATGAGTTTTCAGCTTAATACACGTACACCAACTTCCTTGTCTGAAGCTGCACATGCACCTGCAGTTGTTTATTTGAGTACCTGGGAATTTTATATAGCAGGAAAAATATTACTACACATATTACTGTGTGTCTTCAATGAAGAAATTTTATTCTGGTTTCAACTTGATTTAAGTCCTACAGTCGTTTCTACAACCCAATCTCTCTCCTTTACTAATCAATTTAGTATGCACTGTGTGCATGTACAAGTAAGTCTATGACAAGGAAACCCACAGAATGCATACCCATACCACAAAAGCTAAAACAAAACTAAAACAGTTCAACTAATGCAGGACAAACAGGAAAACAATTAGCAATAATCTAACGTTGTGCATGTATACCCTACCCCTCAGTTCTAAAAATAGCACTCAGCAGCACTTCGGTCTAGCAGACGCCAAGGTGTGTGTCTTACCCTCAAATCCATTTTAACATCACCAATCAACCAGGAGACTACAGATGCCTTTTGTCTATGATTGAACATGGTCAACAAGCAACTCCTGACAGTGAGTAATAGCACACCTGGCCCAAACCTTGGCATTTTCAATCTCAAGCAATAGCCAATATCATTATGGAGATGGACTGGCACCCAGGGCTGTACAGGTACAATGTACATGTACATGTACGCCTACAGTGAACCACTCTCAAGACGGATACAAGTATCTCAGTCTAAACACGTGGGCTCCCCAAATCCCAGCTTGTTTTTCCACAACTTGTCTCAGAATGGAATCACTGGGCCAAGAAGTTTCATGTTTAGTAAAGGTACTCATACAAGTGTCTATCTAAGTACTAATTTGACATTTGATCACTGACGTACAAATTAAAGGTGCAGTCCACCTATACATTCAAGCATAATTAGAAACAAGAACTTACAATTTATACAGAGCAAGTTGAAGAAATGGCATCCAGTCCATTGAATTGCGGAATTGACTCAAAGCTAAGTTAACTGTCTTTGGGCAAATCAGATACAGACTCAAGAAATTCAACCAATATTTATTAGTACCAAGCTGGCACCCAGCTGGTACCAAAGGTTGTTCAGATGATTTTCATTGCACACCAGTCAGCCTACCGGTACATGTAGTGGTACGAGTAGATAAGCACACCATACCAGGAAGTTGATCTCAAATCTGGATCCTACTGTATGAAATTGGTCCAATTGGTGACCTATGACTTTTTGGTCGGAACAGACAACGACTGAATCCCAAGGGGTTTCCTTTTGTCACAACTGGTCTGACATTTGAGGGAGATGAAATTGAAAGTGTCGAAACAGAGTCTTGATGGGGCTAAAACTCACAATGGGGTAAATACACAATGTTCCATTCCCAAAAAATGAGGGGCATGTACATGTATAATACCCTTAGATTTTTTCCCTTAATTTTAAGACCTGAATCATTAGACACTATATTCAACAAAGAGCCTCACCAAGTTTAGAAGCACTCATGTTATAAAATGCCCAACTTGCACACGTGTGCCACTGTAGACTCGTCTCGAAGCCAGAGTGAACCTATGCTTTTATTGCATGCAGCCTTGAGCTCAAATGGTTACTGAACCGACTGCCCCTTTCACCATTACACAGCTTTTACGAGGTGGTGTAGCCACGACAGCTTTAGAGCATTCAGATTAATGACAGTTAATCTCTGCATCTTACATGCCACCACAAAAACCTCAGGAAGTTTGGGAGATTTTTAATTCTGGACTACAGAAAGCAGACATAAAAAACGGAGGGATCAAACGATCGATCGCAATCAAATAGCCAAGGTGTGCATCTAGGAATTTTACTACTTACACAAACAACAATTTCGATACCATCTGCTCAATAAACACAGAGGAAAAGACTTTGGGACTGACCACACATTTTGGCCCAGATCAATTTTCCTTCCTTCCTTGCTCTAGTTCTCCGAATAAAAGAATTGTACACTAATTTTAACAACATTGTTTACTCCTCGCAGGAAACCATACTTAGAGGAGAAAACCTAAAAACACAATTGATTTGTTGACAAAGGCCAACTGGGAAATCCCTCCCCACAAAACAGGATATTTAATACAGACGCACAAGTGACCATGTTCAAGCCATCCTTAATGTGTCCTTTATGAAATGTACGATATGTTCTATTTATTAAATTTGTACATGTTAATTACATGTACATGAATTTTAAGGCAACAGCCGTGGCAACAGCAATATGGATTGTACTAATTACCCGGTACCTACTTGTATACATGTACCAATTCTCCCTACAATTTATATATATATACATGTACAATGCACATTACATTACTCTACATGTACATAGTCTGTCTGTATCTGCTTTGGTGCTATAGTCTTTGTCCTTGTATAATTTCACAACAGTTTTTTTAAGCACTCGTGCAGTAGCATCATGTAGCATTATTCCAACCAATTTCAGCAAGATGAGTACCGGTATCACCGGTCGTATGTCACGCTAAATGTACATGTACCTACCTTGTAAAAAGGCAGTTTTCCTTACAAGTTAATGCAAAATGGTAGTGCATACTCAGCAGCTGAGCTCTCCTTGAGCTTGAATCCCACAATCTTTTGAACAAATTTCAAAAGAAACTGAGAAATTTGTTGCATTTTCTTCACAGAACTGAAGATATATGTATGTAATAAACATTTAACAATATGTACATGTATTGTTTATAATATGGACCAAATAGGAATAAACTATGGATGCCTACATGAATTTTAGTAGGATGAACACAAACCACGTAGCAACTGAACTCATATATACTGTACATGTACAGTTACCAGTACATATCTGCAGTATCTCAGGGTTTTTGCGGAAAAAGCTGCAAGAAAGTCAAGTGCAGTTACCTACAGTACGTGTTCCGTAAGTGGAATCTCTTCTGCTGTAGGTCAAATTGGTAACCAAAGTCTGCCACTCTACAGGTGGGACCCAATCTGATAGACGTATCACTGGTACATGTACAGTACAGCAGGTCTTAAAAACCAATTTTGTTCTTTGGAAAATTCTCAGTAAAATCTCTCAGTGTTCAAACCACTAACGTCCGTCTTTAAATCAAAATGCCAAATTGATTTATATTTCAAAATGGGCTACATGTAAGAATTTTTATTGACACTTTACGTGAAAAGCAACAAGAAAACACAGGATTCATTTAGTGGAAGGTTCAGTTACTGTTGGTAAGATGTAACTATAAATAATAATGCAATGAAATGAACCGCAACACGAACTTGAAAAATGCTGGCAGAACAACACAAACTCTCGCAGGTCCAGACTTACCTTGCAATGAGATTCGAATGCAGGGGTATACGCGAGCTTGAATTATTTTTAGGGAGACATCTGGCTTTGTTCCAGCCCACTGGTATGGTATACGAGAATTTCCGCAACGGATATCTTCTCGAGACACACATATAAAGGGCAAGATCAGAGACATCTGCACAAAAATGATTCTTATCCAAAAACTCAGCACCAGTTTCAGGTTTTGTATGTGCCTTGGAGCCTTAGACAAGAGTGCGTGTACATGTACCAGTACATGCACAGTAGTTATGGGCTGTAACTTGTCATAAATCTTCTAAAACATCAGTTACGCCAGCGTACACCTTTTTGTTCTACGTGGATAACGGCCAAAATACAGAACTGTACTTTTGTATCATACAGTTCAGTACAATTGATGAACATCCATTAATTAAATACACAATAATTAATCACCCAGAGGCAGCATCGCTGCACATAGGGACAATCCCTACCCCTTGGGGAACAATGGAACAGTCCATCTGACAGAAGGGGATTCCCCAAGTCAGTCCCAGCAGCAGGTTCATAAATATTCATGACAGATGGTTACAAAGTGTTTAGCTGTATGCTTTATCAGGTGCACTGCGCTGGTCCGCACCATTCGATATTGATAACTGGCCAACTTTGATTGCAAAGTTAGGGTTTTCTCCATTAAGCCCTGATTTCAGAGAGAATGAACCTTTGGATCTTTAACACGATGAAAAGAACTTTGAAATTGATTCTACTGGCAAAAGTTGACTTAAATATCTAGCACACACTCAATTCCTCTGTGCGAAAACCAAAACCGCATACACATGTAAATTGACAGTACATGTATTGTGTACAATAGCATGGTTTTTAAAGCATATTTATAAAAACACTTGTTGTCAAGTACTTTTTGATTCAGTCCTTGCATTTTACGTGCGTCCTCATACCTCTTTCATTACACGGCCCCCTGGTCAGTGTCAGGTGTTATTGTCAAAACCCCCACAACTGATGCATGTCAATGGTCCTTTATAAATGCCAAATCTCTCTGGCATGCACAATTAAACAAATATAGATGTTCAGCTGTTCCACGGAGAGTAAACAAGTCAACTCACACATTATACATCACAGCCATACACAATGCAGTTTTAGGCCAGAGCTCCTCATGTATGGTACATGCCCATGAGTACCTTAGCTTCTTTTGACAGGAACAAAAAATATTCATTTGGATTAACAAATTAAACAACAAATCAGGCCTTTACAGTACCTCTGACGGTCCTGTTCTCTGAGTTGGCAAGTCCACTGGGCAGTCTCAGTATAGAGGTAGCCACATTAGGAGTAGAGACTTGTTTCCTGATCATGAATCCAACAGCCTTCTTTATGCGTATGGCCTGAAGTGAAGTAAGCTCTATCATGAATCATGGGAAGACACCAAGGCTCCACTGGCTGAGTCAGGGTTACACATCATGTCCGCCTCATGAGGTAGCAAGAATAGGAGTAGGGCTGCAAGATGTCAAGGGAAGCACGGCAGAGTGTCAGCAGTCGGCAGGACACAGGAAGATGCATGATAAAGCACTGTCCACTGGACAGTGCATGATGTACATGAACATGTATGGGGCTAACGACTGTTTCAATGCCTGTCAGGGAATGATGACATTGAATCAGTTGGCCTAGCACAAGGGAACTTACACTGAAAAAAAAAAGACTGCCGTAAAAAAAAGACACAAAATCAAGTGTAAGGAAGCAATGGCAATGAACCGAGTTGTGCATTAACTGTAGCTAGTGAAGAAAAAAAAAGGTGAAATTATACATGCTTGACAGAACCAGATGACATGTCAGCTTTCAAAAAAGGTCTTAGTTATAATGGTCTTGGCAGTAAACTGCATCCCACCAAACAGATATTGGTAACAACAGGTCAAGTGCTATATTTGGATCAAACCAAACAAAATTTGCTGTTATTTGACAACTGCATCCTCTGACCTGGAAAACTGCCAATAGGTACTGTATTGGTAGATACATGTAGGTGTATGGTATATGTAGGTTTATCAAAACATGTACATGTAGGAAAACTGATCACTTTGTTGAGGCACAGCAGAAAGCAATTGCATGGGATTTGATTAACTGATCAACCTTCACTGTGCTGTTGCAACTTTTATGCATGCATGTTACAGGTGCAAAGGAAATTAGATTTGCACATCCAAATTCGTTTACATGCATTTACAATCTTAAAAATATTTGGGAATGTGACTGGAACAGTGCAACACCAAGCAAGATCCCACTGAAGGCAATTGAGTTCCTGGTGATCCCAGCAAAGAATTAAACGCATACTGGTAACATGTTAATTCTGTTCTCGTTTCAGCCCTGGCAAGCAGATGAAGCAGACTGCTTGTGAATTTTGGTACGGTCGGCACTGCTCAGCCCCCCCTCCTCCAAAACTTAGCGTCCTCTTTTGTGTTCGCCATTCCTCACTAATACCCGGAAATGTTCTTAGGCAAGAGAAAGAGAAACAAATCCCTAATTGAAACACAATCGTTTTTTTTATTTTTCATGCTGCTCTGGTGTCCCTGATGTTCTTCACACACCACATGGTTTGAATGCCCGCAGTATAACAGAAACAGAAAAAAAAAACATGCAAAATCTAATATCTGGAGAGAAGCTGTACGCGTAATACAAATACATGTTACTGCATGTGTAGTTTCTTTTTTAACGTGAGCGCAGGTTTTTTTTTAATTTTCATTCAACGTAAAAAAAAGAGTGCAGGTACCGGTACCTATAGGTATGAGAATGTATAGCAACAGCGTCTTTAGTCTGGAGAATTCAAGTTGTTATGCATACGTTTTATCAGATGACTCAGTGTACCAGATTTTATTCAAATTTACGGTGACTCGCAAATGTCTTGTTCCACTTCACATGTAGCATTCATTAATTTTCTATGTACATGCATGTAAGTTGTGTCAGAGAATGAGGCAACACACATGTACAATGTACATGTGTACACTTTGATGAGTTGGAAAAACATGTCCATGGAGAAATAGGAGAACATACATGTAAAAACTGTAACTGAGCATAAACTGGTATTTGTAAATATACATCATGCAAGAAGATACTCTACCAAGAGAATTATGGTTAGCCGGCCAATTATATCTTCTAGGAAATACATGTATGTTTACTGTGTCATCTGTTGTAATCCCTGATCTAATGTGCTCATGTTTGCTTTCTTTGCATGAGGCAGAGATAACAGGCAGCGGATCAATCTATTCAGGCTGCCAATTTTCTGAATGAAAAGCAGGAACTATTAAGCTGCAGACAATGCTTGTGGAGCAGCAACAAAACCCATAAACCATTAAGACAAGTATATCCAAACAAACTGAGAAGTCATATCAAAACAGTGTGATTCATTTGCATCTGTTGGTTCAAGGTATTTCCTCTATTTGCATGGACATGTACCAGTGCAGAAGTTTCTTGAAGCCATATACGGTATGTTATACAGAACTTGATCGACAGTGTAGGCCTTGGTACCGACACATGGTGGAACAATAGCATTTAAAGTGAAATGCTGAACTATGACAACTCTAATTGTGGTATTAATTCTGCAAGCTCAACAGAACTTGAAGCTTGTCGATGAACCCACAGTTGTTGTCCTAGTTCAGTGAGGGTACATTGAAAGAGGTATACTGAAGAGGGTCTGAAGTGCACGTACATGGAGCTCAAGTCAAGAATTTCTGTGCCCAAAGACACACTGAGAAAGACATGAATCGTGGCTGAACTACATAAGACAAGAACCTTTATACTGCAACAATTTCAACATTTCCTACTACAGCCAGAAGCCTTTCCCAACAGGTGCAATCTACCTTACAGATGTAAGACTAATAGCCTGACATACACAGTGCTACAGTGCCTGAATGGTACATAATACGGGTACATAAGTGTACGTGTACATGTACATGTACATATACAGTACTGCACTGAGACTCAGCATTGGAACCTAGTACCTGAGGAACCAATCATGGCATTGGGAACCAGCTGCATTTTATCAGTTCCATTACACGTCAGACAAAACTATATGCAAGTGGGAGGTTGTGAATTCAGAATCAACACTTTCTTGGCAGTATCGGTATAAACATAAAAATGTTTCCCATATTTAAAACTAATTCCCAATACGTCACATGTTTTACGTTTTCTCACACATACATGTCATTCGGTTTCCCTGACAACTACATGTACCAAGGAACCGTAGCCTCCAAGATAGGAGAAAATCAATCTCCTCATTTTACTCCTCTTCACATAACTTACTACAAGGAATGGGGGGCTCCGACGTTCCATAACAAATAATTAACAAAATCGTTGAAACTAATTGAATTAGTACTTCAAAGGATACATTGTTGGTTAGGGTGAGGCTGACATGGTGTGCAAAATGCTTGATTGGTTACTTGGAGGCAGGAAACCAGAGTTGATTCAACAAGATCGTTACCGTCAATGAAGCTCACAAAAGAAGACTTTCAAAGAGCAGTGCTTCCAAAGAAGACAACAAGTCACACATGATCACTGTTTGCTGAAGCGTGTGGGCGCTGGAAAAGGGAAATGGGTGTGGGCAGCTGACAGCTAAATAAAACAAAATTTAACCCAGTGGTTCACAAGAAAATCCTACCACATATGGATTAACTAACACAAAGGTGGGGCTTCCCAAAAAGTCCAAGTCAACAAAGGGTCGACTGAGCAAGGATTCAAGCGTGTGGGCGTCAGATTAAATGAGCAAATGGGCCAGGGTGTAGAGGAATCACCCAATCTGCATAACTGCACGAATTTGAACAGAAAGGCACAATGATACACCATTTGTTGCTGTGCAGGCCTAAATGGACACAACTCGAAATGCAAACACTTTTGACACCAACACTTGCAGTTGCTAAAAAACAGAAACCTACGGTCTATTCATTTTCCAAACTAGCTTTGTACAGCATGTAGCTTACAAGAAAACGCTATGTCCAAATGATATATACCAGTACTTCAACCAATTCAATTTTGTAAACATATACGGCACATCTACATGCAGGATACACAAGCGTGTGTGGGGGGGAGGTTGGCAGTTACCAGTATATTAAGGTAAACTTTCAGATTTTCAACAACCTTTGACCTGGATGACCTAAAGAACTCCTGCATGGACCAACCGATACTAAATGACTTTCCCATGCTTGTAGTAATACTATTACATTCCCTGAATTACTTGGAAACTTTGTCAGGATTTCTTATTCGAAAATGATGACTCTGTGGTCAAGGTCCACATTTGAAAATACACTTTAAGAATACATGTGTACACAGCAAGAGTACATAATGAGTCCTGAAATGCAAACATTTACCATGTACATGTAAAGCTTTTGTTATCTACATTTTTTTCTCCTGTATTATTTCACAGCAGATTTGCTCCACAATTCTTCCAAACCCTCTGAACCCTTTGAACTGACAATTACCCAACAGTGGTATAGCCAGGGGGGCACATGCCCCTCCCCCGTGTCCTCCCCCCCCCCCCCGAAACATAAAGCTGAATGGATGTTGGACAAGGCTCACACAAACATGCCCCCCCCAAAAAAAAAAACCACACCACTGAAAGCTGGTGATCCCTCCCATAAGATGCTGATGTCCCCACACTTGTAAAATCCTAGTTACATGTACGCCACTGTTTCCCAGGCACACAAATTCCTGGACCGTTCAGCCTTTCTCAATCACTACATAGAAGTCCTCTGGCACGCTTATGATAGAGGGTAAAAAAAAATGCTGACTTGTCCCTCCCTCTTCAATGAGGAAGCACAACAAACCCCACTATTGTGGCTCAGTCAACAAAACTAGAACCAAGAAGAAACCTGACCGACTAGGGGAATCCCATGAGCAACTCTGAAATCTATTAATTGTGTTGTTTGTTTTTTTTCAAACCATACCAGGAGGATTCCTTGCATAATGTATCTTTCTGTTTCTGCCATACATGTACACAGTCAGCTTAAACCAATAAACCACCTGCACACAGTGAACTCCCACATTGTACACTCTACTGTCATGACTTTTAGAGGGCATGCACGTTTACAATTTATCAAAATCTGTCTCAAAAAAGTTACAAGATGTAATCTTTCAAATTTGAATTTTTCAGTCGGATAACAAACTTTAAAGCTCTACTTACAATGGCCCAATGCTCTTACAAGCAGATCCAAATACACAGGGCAAGTTCCAACAGAGACCACTCGTCAATAACTGGTTGATTTTCCCCGGTAACCCTGTGCCCAAAATATGTCCTGGCTACCGGGCAATTTCAACCAAGCAGTCAACACCTGGTCCTCGCTCGAACTTGCTCAAACGGAGCTGAAATTTTGTTGATTTCGCAACAGTGTCAACTTTTTTTGTTGTGCTGGTTTTTTTATTTCAATGTTCAATTCCTTTACATCAGTGAGGATTGCATTTACAGGTAAGCAAGTTTTCAGGACAGGTAAAGATGCCTAGATTAGAGATTAATGATAACAATAGACATTCTATTACTGTGTTCAATAACTGGTCAATCCCTACAGTACTCAATCCTGCCACAGTTGTTTAACTGGGCAAATATTTGCCTACAGTATCGGTGGAATCTCTGTCAGACTGCCTGCTATTACATGCAGTTCCTGTATTTAGCCCTTATTGGAAAGAGCACACAAAATACATGAACTGTAATGCATCACCGCATGTTTTCCCAATGGGATCTGAGAGTAAACGAGATAGGTTTGCGGTCGCACCATGGATATATCTCTTTTTTGAGTACGTGGGGTTCTGAAAAGAACTGGTCGTACTCAACATTTCGCACTGTATGCTCTGTCTGTCGTCAGGAGAAAAAAAAGGGATACATAAGCATGTATATCCATGGTGCTACCACAAACCTATCTCGTTTACATGCTACATGTACCTCCACTCTGAAAAGCTTCAAATCTCATATGGGATCTGCGAGATCATATTTTTGTCAATAACCGTCGAATTACGACTGCATGTACATTGTACTATACATGGGAATGCTTCAAGTGCAGTGTATGGGTTAATTCAGTGCACAGGTGGCAAAAGAGGCCCAAAGGGGAACTTTCTGTCAGCCTTCCTGTTCAGTTCATTTTATTTCTGGGTCTTTTCCATGTTGCTTTTCTTATTTCCCATGGGCAACAATCCTGAGATTCGAGCACCTCATGCCCTTCCATGATTTCTGAATTCCTTTGAGGCTTCTGTTAACAGGTATACGTGTACAACTACACATGCCCCACATGGTGAATATCCAGAAAAAGCATGTCACCCAAAGACTCTCCCCCTTACAAACGTGGAACAGGATCTACAGCAGACAGCACTGACAAGTACAAGTACACGCTGGGGATGTGGTAGTGATACAGAGAGCATGTGTTGATGTTGTCAGGTTGAAAAAATATTGACATCTATGAACACCGTGCGCACAGGGGGTTAAACTTAAAGGGCAGCGGTAGATGCAATCAAATTTGGTTAATACCAACCTTCAAAATGCACCTTACTTTGTGTCTCACTTTTGTTTCACTGTTTCAAAGGGCATTTTTACTGTCTTTTTGGTTTTTATGCAAATGAGTATTTCCACATTCACAAAACTGTGATGTCATCCGCGAAGACAGCCTCAATGTTACACTGGTTTGCACACAAAAAAGTCCAGCATTTTTGTAAGATTTTGCTGGACTGAATTTTCTCTTCTTTGCTTATTTGTTGTTGTTGATGTGCACAGCAATAAGTAGACATCAATCCAATTCTCAGAATGTTTTTTTCAGTAAGTAAATTCTGGGCTCACAATTTGAACAAAAACATTCACTGAACTATGTCTTGCATGGATGACAACACAGAAATAGCACCCTCCGTTGTCCTGAAAAAGCATGGATGATTTTAAAAGTTTTTAAAAGTGCACTTTTCAATGCATTTAACCAAACAAGAATGAAAAAGAGTTTTCATACATTGAAGAAGAGTAAACAGTTGCAAAAAAATTGTGTCTAACAAACATTCATTGCAGCTACACTCCTGTATTGAGGAAAAACAACAACTGGCACTCTTCCCTGGAGGGAGTTGAGATGGTTTTAGGTATTTTTATGGGTCCTGTGAGGAGGGGTACTAATCACCGCTGGCAGAAGGGGGGCAAGGGGGGGGCAGTGCCCCCTCCTCCCATTTTTGTCAAAGGGGGCCTGTTACCCCTCCCCCCACACCCACACCTTTTGCAGGTCCAATATTTGGGTGGGGCATAATGGATTGACCCACATGTATGTCTGATGGTCTAACAACTGGGCCCCATCCCACTTTGAAAAGCGATGGTACATGTAGTTGCAAGGTGCCTTGCCTTGATCAGCTTCCCAAATTATTAAATGCGTGTTCGATTTTCAAATTATTAATCCATCATTACTGTTACTGAGACGTGTGAATCCAAAGACAAAACTGCACAAGGAACTTGTGTGTGAATAGAGAACATGTGTGTACAGTATGCAGAGCAAGAGGTCACAATACTGTACGTGGTAGCTCACATAATTGCAACAATGAAAAAAATCTGTTGTCAACCGACCCCAAACTACAGTGTACTGTATCGTGGGCCTTCCATAATCCACACTGTATTGTGCACCTGCATGATTTCAAACGAGATCCAAAGAGGGAAAACATTTCGGAACCTCCTTCAATTGCCAAACTGTAAGGTTGCCCTGTTTTCCTCAGAGGTTCGATGCAAAGACCGGACTAACCCATTCAATCAAATTGACAAAAATACATGTACACCGTGTATCTTTCAGTACATTTTCCCTACTTCTCTTTAAATTGGGACTCGGCAACATACCTGATACCAGCTTTTGACAAAAGTCCAGGGGGATGAAAGGACCCCACCAAAGTACTTTGAACTGGAATTAGTTCAAAGAACAGTGAATGCCAGCACATCTAGTCATTCCATCACGGAGCTTCGTCTAATGATGGCCATAAAGCCCCACCATATCTAATTTCCAGTTCTAATTGGGGCCACCGGACTTTGCTACGGTATTTCCAAAGAACAAAACCAGGATGTGATACCAACCATTCACTTTGACCTGGTCACTTAACTTTCCAATCAAATGAAAAGGGAATGCACAAAAACTTCCTTCTGAAAGATAATTAAAATCTTTTACACGGATCCAACCACAAACCCATCCTTGCATTTTCGAATCCACTACCGGACTGCAAACTCAACATCCCAACAAATGGAACTTGCTTGAAACTACACCAACATGTACATGTAGTATTCCTGTACTCTTTCACAAAGTCAGCACGGCACCTTCAAGAAACGCCTTACGAGGGTAGTTGTTGAATCCTGAGTAAACGTTCCAAAACTGCCCTCATGGTCCCTGCCCACGATTTAAATTCTCTCTGTATGAACTGCTGGGTATCCGTAATGATTGCAGTTGTTTCCTCAGTGATGCACACACTATACATGTATATATGACATGTTGCATTCCGTGAAGTGAAATTGAGTGGCATGGGACATTTCATCGCGTACAGACATTTACTCGTACGTGTACACGCACACACAGATGCTGATGTACATGTTAGTGTACTAAGATACTAGAAATCTGGGCAAGAAATGCACGTTTCTTGCACAGGTGTTTGCAGGGACTTTCCGAGTGAAATACCGGTACCACTTAAGCTGTGCACATTTGCTCAAAAATGTGCCACCGTACCCCTCTCAACTCTGATGGGAATTTGGATCCCTAGGGTAAAATTTATACTGGTGCCTGTAGCTCAGAGTAACTGAATAAGTCTGCACTTACCGCTGTGTGTACAACCAATAAGCCTGGTTTCCATATCGATGTGCGAAACACAGAGAACAACGCAATCAAGATGCAAACTGCAACGCAGAAAAAGGGAAACATGTCAAATGGAAGTGTCGCCACAAATGCACTTCAGCCCCAGATGGATCGGCAAAGTTGAGCCCGGTTCAACTTTGCCGACTATCTGCGTCAAGTCGCTGAGTAGGCCTACACAAACACGCACACTGGCATGAGGGCGTACAACGATGTTTCTCTTGCTTAGTACCACTCATTTTGTTTTCTCCTTAATGCAGCCCCAACCATCAACAAAATAGCTGACCATTAATTAACAAATTACATCAAACTAAAGTATCGGTTTGACTTCAAGAGGCAACACTGCCACCTAAAAAAGGCATTTTTTGCAACAATTTTCTGAGTTTCGGACGCCATTTTGTTTAATTTTTTGGTGGAACGACATCACATAGCGTCTCTTCTGTGACTGTCTGTGTCTAGACGTCTTGCGTTCTGTCTGCATTATAAACAACCACATGGAAACCAGGCTTAAGTGATACATGACTACTGGACGGTACATTTGTGTTTGATTATTCTCTCAATTGAGGTAATTTTGTACAAAATTCAAATGGGTAATTTCAGCATGGAGGTTAGTAGGCCTAAAGTTACTTTCACTTTACAGGGACAAAATAACCCTTTGCTGGAGTTACTCAAGGCTACATTACTAATGCATTCTTTCATGTCCTTGCAGGATAAGAATTACTTTCCCCTGTATCTGTCCCATTAATTTCCGTTAAATTATGACTATGACTGGCAGAGGCACACCTTGCAACTGGGAGACTGTCCTTGCATGAGGCCCAAGTCCATTCAAGGACAAAATCAGTCCCCGGGGAAAGATATAATGTCCAGGCTCTATATGGGGGAATTTTTTTTTAAGTGGTCATGGAGATCCTATTATTGCCCCGGGGATCCATTTAATGCCTAAATTGGATTCAGCAGAACAAAAAAATACCCAAGGCTGCTGTTTAAAAAAATTCTAGGCCTACCGTTTTCTTCTAGGATTACAAGCAGGAGTCTGCACTGGCACACAAAGGGTGAGGAAAAGACAACATCAAAACAATTTTTTAAAAAATCATTTCTTTATGATATATTTAATCTAGTGACATGGCACAAATGTCATAAACATATGGAAACCTTTGGTGCCAAAAGGACTCCATCAAAATGCATGGCTGAAGCTGCTGTACACAGATGACCTTGAATTCCCCTAGTTCTCGGGAGAGCTACTTCACATTTACATCCTGTTTACGGCATGTACAAGTAGGGGCGAGTGCACCCATGCATGGGCACCCACAGGATAGTCATTGTCAGCTGAGCCACAAGTAACTTCAGATGGTATGTCTTTCTGAAAGAAAGAAACCTGAGTGTTTTCCTGAACCAATCACGACGATTCTTACGTTATTAGAAAGTTGAAGGCTTGCCCAAGAAACACTTTTTGGAACAAAGCCACACGGTGACACTGTTAAATAATACGACAAGTTGAAATTAGGAGTTGCATGCCAAAAAAAAAGGATTTTTACAACAAATGTAACATTTGTCATGAAATCTGTGAGTCTAAATGATTAAAAATTTTATTTTATTGGTTATTTTCTGTAAAGTATAGCATCTTACATGTAGCTTCGAGCTCCTTCAAGAACTAAGAGATATTGTGAAAATTATGTGTACAATGACGAAGGATGCCAAAAAAGTTCATTTTTTGGGCAGTTTTTCCACTGATGTGCAGCAGGAAATAAACTCTCGCAGGCTTAGTCCCCCAAGGTATCGATATGAACAAATGGTAATAGTATAACTAAATATGAATGAAAAAAAAATATGGGAGAAAAAAACAAACGAAAATAGCATACCGATATTTTTTTTTACCTAAAAACACTAGGGAAAAATGTCCCCTTTTCAGGAGACACTCTCTCTTTCAGGGGACTGAGTTTGTTCCCAAAGAAAGAGACTTCTCCGAATACAGGGATAGTCTCCGAGGTGTGATGTGTGCCTCTTGTGTCATGTCTGTGAGTGTGATCGTGCATGGCCCTAGTACTACGTACAACCTGGAACGACGCAGCCATGGCCCGGCAGACACTGCACTTGCAGGAACTTTTCTACGCTACTAGCCTATGAACGAGTTCATTTAAAAGGATAAAATTGTCCAACAATACAGCCTCGCATGAGAATCTGACCATACCTTACCTTTATCGCGATTAGCGCAACATGAAGATCATATCTTGAGATGTACATAACGAAGAATGGTCTGATAACGAATACACCGTTAAACACGCGCGTGATTATGGAGCAGCTGAGTAGATGGGTGCCGGATACGGCTGCCTTCCTTTAGTGCAAGAGGCGACAGGGTTGCGCTGCAATTAGCGCATTGAAAGGTCACATCGGTCAAACTGGTAACTGGGGAATTCCCTCCGCCGCCCGGTATCAACTTAGTGATAAAGGTATAATGATGCACAGATCCGGCTTTCAGGGCGGTTGCTTTTCGGGGGAAACCTGACCAATTATGAATCGTTTCACAGTATTCTAATGATGTACAGCAGACGGGATGCCCATTTCATCACAAAAAAGGTTGTTCTCTAATCGTGTTTTTCCTCAGGGCAAGGTCGACATTTTTCATTTTTAATATACATGTACATGTACATAGCGAAGCACAATGTTACGTAATAAGCAGATCTAAAATAATCTTTTCAAGCCATTTTGTCGTTTGCAAAGCATCAGGGGCATACGTAAGACCCAAGGGAATACTGCGAGGAGTGCATGCTCCAAATTTTCTGGGCTGAAGGCGAGGATGAAACAGCATGCAAAGTTCCAAACCCGAGGTGCATCAACTACCCGTGGATAATCAATTTAAACATACGCAGGCCTATAATGCTATCATTGGAGACCGCGGACTGTGGTTGCCGAGGGTACACAAGTAAAAGAATAATTAATTAATTAATTAATTATAAAGTGTTAAAAATTCCACGCAGCTATCAGAACACCGGATGATAATACACGCACTACTAAATACTAAATGAAAATACAACCTAATTTAAAATAAATGAGACAAATGTGCATTTTGAAAGAATTCGAGGTAAAATCGAAACCAGCTAAAAGGGGATATTTCTGCCACCTCTGACCGCCCAGACAAGTTGCGGGCAAAATGAGAGTGGTCTATAACTTTGTGGTGGACTTTGGAAGTTGAGGTGATCCTCGACTCCCTTAGTAACTTGATTCCCCCTTCCCACAGCCCAATCACCCTGCTCATCCCAGCATGCCACATTTGTGTCCGATGTGCTTGGATACGTAGGTTCTCAGCAGGCACAATTCTCATCGTGAACGGGGCGCATCAAGGGGAAGGACGCTGTGTCAAACAGGCTACCCTGTACATAATGCCCCTGTAAACGGAAAATATGTCCCCTGGTGAAGAGAATAACTTGCACACCCTTTTAATGAACCTCTGCTAGTAACTAGTTCAAACCCTTGAAATCCCTGGGGCCCCATGGGTCCCATTCGTAGAAACTACGAGCTTCTCTCGCGGAACCCCACCACCAAGCCCGTCAAATCCTGCTCCTTCATTTCAAAGGGAAAATCCCTGATCGTTGAACCTACTTGAACGGAGAAAAGCCATCCATTTTGTGACCCAGACTTCTCACTGTACCCTCATGTACTTACAAAAGCAAACAGCTCTTGTGTCAATGTAAACAAATAATTACAAGGTTGCCCGATATCGCTGTCTGTTGCAGTAAATCCCTGCTGGTGCGGCATTTTGACTGCTTGGACAAGCAGTAAAAAAAGAGCAACCTATCCGAAGGTCCGTTCGGGGACTCCATAGATCCGCCTCATTGTATAGTCACAGTATCCGGGTCATGGCAAACAAGTACTGATAATGTCAAACAGTGGCATTAATTCAAACAAACTTCTAAAAGTACCGAAATGGGCTGATTGAAGCTTGTTATCACGTGATTTCTTTCATGTCATCGAGTCCACTAGAAAAGCATGTGGCGAAATCCCATTGGCACGTGCTTTCATGCAAAGTTTGCGGCCTGTACAATAGACTCCACGGTGCCACTAAAAACACTATCGGTGGATATGACATCATCTTTTTTTAAATATAGGTCAGTTATTGAATAATAAGATCCAACATCCAATTGTTATGCAGAAGCTTAGATGTATTTTCAGTGCAAGGAATGTGCATCTCATTGTGTTATTATTTCTTGTCATCTGGTAACAAGAAAGAGAAAAACAGGATGTCGACGATTGACCGTGGTTTTGGTGAAAATTCTAAGTATCTGCTAGAGAAGATTCAATTAACTCATTATTTTGAACGCAAACATTGCTGGTGAAATTAAAACGCAAAGTCACATACATCATGAACTTTTATTTACTTTCTCCCGAAGTTGAGTCCACATTTTCACCAAACAGTTTCTCAGTACAGACAAGGATGCGTCACATGCACGGTGAAAATTTCATCGTTGAGCATTTTATGCTCACGTTGATGGCCTGCTCCCCACTCCTTTGGTTTCAGATTTTATGATCGTTTATCCATAAGTTATTAACTGCTATGTGAACATCGTTTCATTCAGCGCTCTATCATGAATCAGCTGAATTCTGCTTCTGAAAATCTCCCAAGTTCCTCAATCACAAACTTGAAAAAATGGAACTTATGTTGGTGAAGAAAATCCAATCAAACTATCATGGAGTTCCCCGGAACGTTGTCCAACCCTCCTTTAAGCTGCAACCTTTAAGAAAAGAAAATCCTGCCTTGAAACAAGAGAGATAGGGCAGGTAGCGTCCGAATCAAGTGGCTGCTGCTGTTAAACCACGGAACATGAAACTGGTAAACACTCCTGCATGGGAAGTGGCCGTGGCCGCCGATACTACCGAGAGCCGCAGCCATTTGGCCACAAGGTTGCAGAGCAGTAAATAATCTGCTACATATATGGAAGTGTATTTAGGACTATGTTTATCCAACATTGATAAATAATATCCCCACTTTAAAAAATAAATCGGAAAAGAACTCCAAGGTTTCTCAGGTGCTGAAGATACACATCAAATTGGAAGTTATTTCATCTTCTTTTATTTCTCTTTCCATATTTTTCTGGGTTAACCAGTGACTGTTTAAACATATTTTTCCTCCATAAGATGATCACCCTTAATTTAAAAAAAAGTCGAGAAGTTCATTGCAAACTAAATAGAGCTATTTAGAAGGCCTGATTTTGTCCAGATTGCTCAGAAATTCCAACTGAAAATCATGTCAGTGGCTTCAACCTTTTCTCCGCTCAGTCCACGGACCACAAAGTGCTTTAATTAACAGAGAAGGCAAATCGTGATTTGGTCCGCGCAGGCAGATGCAGCTTGTAACACACTGGGCTTTGCGCTTGTCTAACTCCGTCACGGATTGATGGCGCCCTGTAACAATGGTTCGCTTGTGTGACTCACGGGTTGCGACAGCAGGGAATGGAAGAGGAGGGCGGGCCGGCCACGTCGCGCACCGCTAGTCCAGAGATCAGACATTATGGGTACAGTCCACTTATTCAAGCTCCATTGAAAACAGTGTAAAATCAGCACTGTTCAGGGCCCAGTAACATGCATGCAAACATCCCTGAGATTTCTGAAACACAAATGAAATTCTTGTTTGGTCACTAATCTTTCAATTTCTTTTCATTTTTTTGTGGGTTAACCAATTACATTTTTAAGAGCTGCGTTGGTCGAAAGTTGTTGGTAGCAATGCGACCGCGATGCACGCCTTTCCTAGTTGTTCGTGAACCAGCGAAGTTTAGTTCCAAACAAGCTAGGTTCGCTCGTCACTAGGCGCTTGCTGGGTGACGAGCGAACGACCTCCGTTGCTGCCCACCAAGCTTTAGTAAACAGCGTTAGCTACCACAGCAGATCCGAGAGAGGAGATAGCCCGTTGGGTTTAACACTGAAGCCTTGAGGGCGCTAGATTAAAAATAATGATGCTTTTGGAGAGCAGAGAAACAACGGGTTTACCCTCAAATGACTGCGTTTTGTTGCTTTTTGCGGTGCGACGTGCCAGCCTTGGTTACCTTTCACTTCGGTGCAAATAATCAGCAGCGAGAGAAACCTTTGATAAACAAAGAGTAATAATGAAAGTCACGCATACTCTCCAGAAGAGAAAAAAGCCTGGATCCACGATGTTTTGAGGGGCGTCCCTGTTTGGCTATGTTGACAATCACAAGGACGACACTCGTAAACACAGCACTCGATCCAGCTAGAATATCTGGGATTAGATTCATGACGTGCCGGGGAGATTCTCAAGCACTTCAGGCTACACCCAGTCGAGATGTTCCTTTGTATCAGGATTAAATTACTGGGCGGCCAGATAGCGGAAAGCGAATTAAGAAAATATCGTGCTGTATTGATAAATTGCAGATCATACTTCGGTTCATAAACAAATTTTGTTTGTTTGTTTGTTTGTTTGTTTGTTTGTTTGTTTCTTATTATGACTACCTCTCTGCAATTGCAAATTGTTATGCTCTAATATGAATGAAAGTTATTTTGCATCAAACGTTGTCTTTTGCTTCGCTTCATCTCGTTCGTGTCCTCCTTGAGCTGACACGCATCCTTTCTCATTCTTTTGCTTACAACTTGACTACAATGACCAACGGCACGCTTTACTTTCATGGTGTTAGGTCCTAGGTGTCAGGTCCCAGTTTATAGGCCTAGTTTGGTATTTCCTTTTTTTTCTTTCTTAATGGCCTAAAATGTAACTCACTTTGACTCCTAGGCCTACTTCCATATGGGTCATGGGACGCGTTTCCTCAAGATGCAACTTTTATAATGCCTGCCGTTAAAGGTCTAAACGCTGAAACGCCTATACCTATTTGCTCACGAGTACACGTATATGAACAAAAGTCCGCGTAAGCATAATTCAGCAGCAACATGTCTGAAATATGTATCTTTTCAGTGGCAATGCAAAAATTGTGAGACACAATGTGCATTTTAATGTTCAGTTCAAACTATTAAGATACTGGCTTTGATAATCACCAGAGGTGCTCCTAAATTGCCATATGCAGCAAGGCATGAGACGGAGAGAACCCCCCTGCTTTGTGTTGGTCATTGTCTCGCAGGAATCTGGGGAATTCCTTTCAGACATCTTGGGGGGTATATTAAGTAATAATAGCCTGGAATGTGTATAGGGATTGGACATGTTGGGGGGGTACCCCTCGGTCTCATTTCTTGCCGGGTATATAAATTGCCTTCTGGAACCAGGTGCATTGATGTCACAAAATGCATGAACCAATTGACTTACAAGTGTTTGCGCCTGTTCACTCATCAGCGGCGCAGATCGCGATTGTCGAAAAGTACCACCTGTCATCGACATTACGTCATTCTCAGTTACCTGATAATTTTTCCGTCCAATGCATCGGTGCACGGATTTCTTCGAAGACGCGCAGCAGGGCCATGAATCGGACATGCACCATAAATATCATCATTCCTTATCTTCTGTCAACGATGTAGCGTTGATCGCACCGTCTTCATTGCTGGCTCCCAATTTGTCCTCAACACCATCCGGAATGTGTCATCCGTCAAACAATTTTGTTTCTGAATTGTTTAAACCCTAATTTTATTGACCTTTACTTCATTTTTATCGAAGCACTTTTTTTTTCTCTCAGGAAAAGTAGGCTGGCGCTATGCATAAAATGCGGGTTATTATAATTTTGATGATCGACCTTAAAAATGGCAAAGATATGGTGACAAAACGCGCAGCATGGTGAATAAGTCGTTATAAAACGTAAGGATTAGTGCCCAAACTTTAGCGTAAAATAAACAGCCTCAGCATTAAAAGCGAACACCAGTCTGGTGTTGTTATGAAACATCGGGGTTTTAAACCATTTTGTTGCGGTGAACATCTGAAAGAAACACCTCCATAAACTCAAAACAAAGCAGGAGATAAATGCTAAAATAAAAACTGACGAAGAACGGTGAAAAGCAGGCTTTGCTTCGGCTCTTTTCGTTTCTAGTTTCTCTTTCGATATCACAAAAAACGATGCTTCAGCGAAATTGAACTATTGGAACTCCACTGTTTAAACAGTTTGGTAATAGGCCCCCCCCAATACTGTTGAGAGCTAAGACGTTTTTACCATCGGTACACTGTAAAATGGTGCTTAGGATCCAAACACATCTCTAAACGCTAAGTTTGTACCCACATGTTTAGGTTTGACATGTTTAGACTCTTGTGAACTGTGACAAAGTAAACATGTTTAGGTCACTTCCATGTTTAGGTCACGTGAAACATGCCTAGCTTTCAATGTGTTTGGAGGAAAGATGTTTAGCACTTCAAGATGCAGTTTCATAGTTGGTGTTTCACTGCCTCGGTCCAGTTATGCAGTTGGCATGGCAACACTGAAGGACCCTGGAACAACAGCAACTTAAGCAACAAGACAGCGAAATCTAACATCACTTTGAGAAATTGTACAAATTTCCTTCTCTCTGATGAGAATTCTCAGTGAGACAACTCCCTACACACCGACATGGCAAGCTCCGACACAATTACAGTCTCAGGCTCTGGAAAATATTGGAAAACATTCCTTCCAATTTATACTGGGCCAATCAGATGACAATGATGTCTGAATTTTTTTATTGTATGAAGTTTGAAAAAGCAGAGTGTTTGAATTATTTTAAAAAATCGGGCCACGGTGCACAATCAAAATTCAATGCGTGGCACATGTAGCCCAATCTCTCATATTTTGTTTGAGGTGTTTTGTAGTGTAAAGCTTTGAAAAGAATCCTCTAAAAAAGCAACAGATTGTGTCTTGCATCTAACAGCGTCATCGGGGAGGGGTAGCAACGGTACTGGACTTTATCAACAAAGTTGGAACGCCGATACTATAGCGTAAACAGAACAATGAAAAGAGGGAACACTAGACGAAAATTCTATAGTGTCGGGAAACAACAAAATCCCTTGCTACGCGTCTTGGACCTTAAAATTCAATTCAATGGCTGGTCGATATACCATCGCTTGCTGGAATGACCTTTTCGCCCGATGATTTAAGAATTTTACTTTCCTGTTTAAAAAAGTCCATTCAGATCTATTAGTATTCCAGCTGATGCGGTGAGTGGGCTTGGCACACTCTCCGACATCTATTTGCACCCGGCATCTTTTTCCCCGAACTTCCGATTTTTGTTATCTTTTTTTTTTTTTTTTTAGCATAGTTCTCCAAACCATATCCACTCGCCTACACATCTCCTGTCTTGCAGGTACGTCCACCCCTAGCCCATCCAATTAAATTATCATATCTAACCTAGTTTCCCGCCTGCGAACGTGACGTGACATCATCACTTTCTCGCCCGGCTCAATGTCAATCTCAATATATCAACGTCGGCGCTTCTCAAAATAACTAGATTTGGAGTAAGGCTTCAGCTCTGTTTTCTTTTCCGGAATTCCGCATGGAATTTTGCAACGAAAACGTGGTCATTCAGGAAAGGGAAGATGACGTCATGAAAATATTCAAACTTTGAGGCGGAAATTGATTTCACCCTGACCCGGCTACTGCAGAATTCGGTGGCAGGGTTCAAGGATTTCTTGCCGAAAAGTTCCGAAAGGAGCCGAGACAGACGGTGACGTCAGTCGATACCGGCCGAGACTGGTGACATATCCACACACGCTAGAGTAAAAACAGAGGTGTTCGTCGGCGCATGCGGCGCAAAACCTTGCAACAATTTCCAGTTAAGAGGTGGGATTTCATGTTCAAATTCTGAAGTGTATTCTGTAGACAATTTTTGTTTGTTGTGCCTATCGTGGTGAAGTTTGTGCAGTAGTTTGTTTGAGAAAGATTGAAAGATGTTTACGTCTCTGGGTAGCAGGAAAGCGCCATCTTGGATTTTTTCCTGAGACCGAATTTCTTAACATGTATTGAAGTTCTCTTATGTACATGTACCTTGCACGATTTCTGAATGGAATGCATTTGTACTTACTTAACCAGACACTTCAAAAACATTTAACTTCAGATTAGGCTTTAGTTACAGCTTTTCTGCGTTGTTTAGAGGTAAAATTTGGTCACCAATTTACAATGCAATTAAAACAAAACTGCAAGGCTACAATTGAGCCATTGGCATTAAATAGGGACTCATTCAGCTTTTTTTCATTTCATTTTTTTGTGTTTTTCTGTCGCATGGTTTTGTTGAAATGATGATGCTGGATTGCAGTGTTGTTTAGGTGTAGGAGAAAGAAAGGATATATAAGTGTATGTATTTTTATTTGTCATGTTTGTAGGCCTATTTTCCAAGTGACTAGTGCAGTAGCAGGCCTAGACCTACATCATGTAGTAAACAATTTTGGAAAGAGTGGTGCACCTGTTGAGCGCAATCTCGACTATCTCTTGCACAAATTTATTGCACTCCTCCTAATTGATTATCTTATGAAGGGATTTCATTCAACGTGTTCAAAGGCAAATCATCTCAGCATGGAGTGCAGTAAATTTGTGCAAGATTCCAGATAGCGCCGTCTGTACAGTTACAATCCAGCATTCCAGCAACGCTACAGGTGGTGCAACGTACGTGTACATTATACACAAGATTGGTAACACATGCCACAGTTTTATTACCAGAGACTTTCAACAAATTCACAAATGGGACTTGCCCATAATTTGGCAGCGATACCGAGTGTGAGCTGGTGGTACTGGTGTGCTTTTTCTTTTTGTTGCTGACATGGCAATTGACCATGCATAGTGAGTCATTTTGGAGACTAACATTTTACCACGACAGATCTGTGTCTGGTTTTCAGATGGAATTCATACCTTATGCAATTTTCCTTCTAAAAAAAACCCTCTAGTGCCATAGATAACGAAAAGCAAAGTGAGATATATCCTGCAAGTAAACTGGGTTTTCGATTCACTAAAGGAAAATATTTGGTCTTTTTTGGATAGGGAAACAAAATTGCTGCTTGCTGGCATGGCCCTTCCGGGATTTGACCGCGTGCTCTCAAGACTTGATAACCCCTGGGTCATGTTATCACTGGCTTGGATGGTCAAATGGATAATGTTGATAATCCTGGATCTTGAGGCCACAGGTTCATTTCTCAGTAGTGACTATTTTTCTCCATTCACCAAAATATCACAACGTAAGCCCCAGACGTCATTGAAATGCAATTTCTCGTTTGACTTCTTAAGGCTTTGGAGGATTTTTTTTCAAGGGGAATTAAATCAGAAAACCTGTTTGTAAGTTGTTGCTACCTGTTACGGAGTCTGGCAGAATCAGGGACATGTGCAGCTGCACATGGTGCCTCACTTTGGAGAAAAGTAAACCCCATTGCCACACCTCTTACATATTCGTGATTGAGAGCCTAATTTCTCACTGATCCAATAACCGTCACTTGTGAGGATTTGCGCACAAGTCAAGTATGCTAGCTTACTGAACTGTTTCTCGGGATCAGTTTTCTGGAACTTTAGTCCGGATGAAGTACTCTCGTGCAAGCATTGCCCCAGCTACTCTTCATGGGAGACATGCAAAGATGACGACACATGTATCACCAGCATTTCTGTGATGCCATACAAGAGAAACAACATGGTATATGTCAGATTGATGGTTGATATCAGCTTTCTAAGATACTGGAAGTTGGGGATCTAGTCTCTGAGGTGAAGCAGAGAGAGTTAGTTTGTCAACTTCCAGTTCGGAGTTATATTTGTTCATTGACTTTCAGAAATTGTCTGAAAAATGGTATGATAAATGTGACATTTTGACCCACATCAGGATTGGTCATGCCTTTTACGCTAAAAGAAAACTTGTCAGTTCACTGTTTCTAAACTTTGTTTCAGAATACGAAGGATGTAAAACACCGTCTTCGCTAGTAGCACACATGTCAGTCATCTCTTCGCTTCTGTGAGGCAGGCGCAATGCAGGACTTCCGCAATTTTGATCCCCAGCGGCTGGAGCGGTTGGAGGCCCGCTTCAAGGGCACCCGGAGCCAGCCGCCCATCGTTATCGACGATGATTCCAGTCAGAGTGCCGGCAGCCACAGTCCACAGACAGAGGACAGCGATATTCAGGTATTGGCCCCGAAAAGAAGATTGTTAATGGCTATGGCACCAGTGGCTAAAGTCCAAAGCCATTGCCTCAAACCAGTCTGTCCAGACGTGGCCTCACATTCCTAGATTCAATCTGATTCATGATCAAAATGCATAGGCATACACACACCACTGTGATCTATTTCTGGCTTTAGTGGTTTTTTAAGACCATATTGTGCGAATGGGTAAGGATTAAGTCACAATGATGTCACACGCGTGAGCTGGACAAGGTTGGGAGGTAGAAGACGAGGAGAAGCTGTGGGATACTTGGATGGGGATGAAGTCACACACAAAAAAAGTGCTCAGACCTCATCATGCCATTGTACGCCATTTGTGAAGGCCAGGTTTATTCCGCAGTTGCGTGCACTTAATCTTTCCTGCCCTGTGTAACCAGGCATTGCGGGCGGCTACGACCGGAACGCCGGAGAGAAAGGAAAGGAGAAGAAAAAGGAAACTACCGGAAAATCACGATCAGAACTCCGGTGGAGGTGAGGAAAGATTCAAAGGGCCGTCAACATTAAAATGTCATTTGAAGTAAGATTTGTGCCTCTGGATTGCGTAAATGGAACTCTCATTTTGGTTTGAGTTTATTTGAAATGCATTTTTAAAACCGGATGGACCTTTGTGGTGTTGATGCTAATGCCTCATGGCAGTTGTAGACACTTATGATCTCACAACTTTAAACTGTCATTGGATTGGCACAGGGACTTCTTAAACTTAGGATGCATCTCACTGCAACAATTCATGTGTACAGCTTGGTCGTGGACAAAATTAATACTAACCTTCTCAGTTCATTTAACATTGACTGCAAATTTTGGAGGATTTTGCAGGATTGAGAAAGGTAGATGCCGGTCTTGATTACTTAACACAGCGTTTGATGTCAATTTGAATTAAAAGGGTGTTCCATTATGTCCCTGCGTATTGGAGGATTCAGAATACTTCAAGCAGAAATTTCTGAAGTGTTACGGTGAAACGAATGCTGAAAAAAGAAAGTATGCTATGACGCAAAGCAGACAGATTCAATTTCTGTTCTTGCGTTTCTGGTCACAAACTAAGGTTGCTTCAGAGAACACCCACACAAGGCATCATAAGCGCAGGAGCGTAACAGTGTAACTTTAGGGAAAGACAGTGATGATGTGTTTCAAGCTTGGTTGGCGTCAGGGAAAGGCAAAAAAATACAAGTGCAGGCATGAGCCCCCATTGGTTAAATTATGTGTGTGGTTTTTCTTTTGTATCTCAGGTCATGGTCACAACGCCAAAAAAATTAGTGAATATTTCAAGACGACAGGAAACAGCCCGGGACGAGCTCCAAATCCTGTCCTCTTGCCGAGATCCCCCTCCACCTCACAACCACCGGTAAGAACCCAGGCACACACTCTGCTTCGTAAAATATCAGCAGGGAACCATTCACAGGAGACGCACAATGACATTTTGGCTTATAACCAGATTTTGCTGAAAGCCAGTTTTTTGAGACTTAGCAGCAGATTTCTTTGTTGAGCTCATCTGTAACTAAGTCTCGCAAATCGTCGCTTACTTATTCTTACATCAATACTAAACTTGCAAAATGATAAAAACTTGGCTCTGCCTCAGGTTCATGTCCGTAGAGCATGCTCAGCAGCAGATGCCATTTCTGAATTTGAAACCCCCCCCCCAAATTGTTACGTGTTCTTAGGACATCTGAATCCCTACAGAAACCTTAACCTTCCTATGCTAAGATACACTCTTGGCACAGTTGTCATATCAGTCAAAACCAGTCAAATTTCCCATATGTGTCCGGGGGAAAATCAAGTGGAAGGCGTTTTTGACGGTTAAAACAGAAGGAGGGTTATAGACTTGGTGAGATTTGTCAGGATTTTTCTTGATTTCAGGATTTATTCAAACAATCTCTTTCAAAATCCAGAAAAACCATGGTTTACCGTTACAGTGTTTTTACATATAAAAGTTGACAAAAGTTGACAGGAGAAAAAGGTACTTTGAGGGGTGCCTTTATGCCAACGCAGATAATTTTGCGGATATTTCATTTTCCTCCAGTCTCACCCCGGATTTACTAGGGTTTGGTGAGTCCATATCTACATTTTGGTGATGGTTGCTAATCTTCCTGGTTGTGTTTCTTTTGTCGGCAGTATCCTCAATCGCCGTCTGGCAGCACGAATCACATGGATCTGTCCACCATTTCATACCCACCGCCGCACATGCCACGCAAGGAAACTGCTACATGTGCCACCCAGGTAGTTGTCCTTGCCACCAAGAGCTTAAAGTCTTGAGTCAAACGTTGCTAGTGCTTGTAGCAGAAGTTGACCCTAATTCTGCAAGATCCTTCAGAACTGCCCATTGTATGGTCTAGCATCTTACCTCACATTGGGCTTGATACACTCTGAAAGTTGACCCGACAAGACTGTTGCGCTCCTGCCCCGTGGAAGAGATTGGGGAATTCCCAACCAGATTGCCTGGGGATTTGCTTCAAAGATAAACGTTATTGGGTTTAATATGACAGTCAGGTGTTTCAGAAATGTATTGTGATTTGTTAGTGACAGGGGTCAGCTTGCCTGTGGCAACGGTTTTAAGTCCACATTACCTAAGCAATAAGTTTTTGAAGTTAAACAGAAAAGCACAATCCATATTTTTGACAGATTTGGGATTGTAAGGAACACCTTTATTCTTTAAAATCTATCCAAAGATGTTGGAGGATTTTCACAGGAGGTAGAGCCCCATCACTAATACTTTCCATGGAAGGTACAAAGAACACATTGTGGGTTTCCTTCACGTTGATGGATTTCTGAGAGTGTCTAGAAGGTTCCTGGTGGAAATGCCAGAGGACTTAGGTGGTCATGTTGTGCTTTTTTCTTCTGTTTGTTATACAGACCCTTATGACAATGGAAGATATTAACAGCTTGGAAGGGAAAGTAACAAGCGGCATCAGGGAATCACAGACAGCTCTACAGTCATTGAAACAGGTGAGGCAGGTTACACACAGTATTTGCTC
The DNA here is from genome assembly GCF_054643075.1 of Acanthaster planci. Classification (NCBI taxonomy): domain Eukaryota; kingdom Metazoa; phylum Echinodermata; class Asteroidea; order Valvatida; family Acanthasteridae; genus Acanthaster; species Acanthaster planci. The sequence continues at coordinate 3,627,223 of NC_141793.1, forward strand.
ACTCGCGACTTTGGAAGGTGTACGGATCAGCATGAACTCGGAAGTAAGCAAGATTAACAGAAAAATGAGGCTGTCAGGTACTTCAAACACATCAGAGAGCCCAAGGGACAGCATTAGTAGCTGTCCATTGCAAGTTGTCGGCCAGGACGCTTACATCCAATTTCAAGCTGGATTCTCAAGCTGCTGTAGTGACAAGTTATTTTAGCCACTTTTGGAACCCGAAATCACTCATACACTGGGTCATTTTCTAGTTCAGAAGCTGTGTAATTATTGTGTGCAGGTTAGTGAAATAGCCATGAATTTTACTTCATGGAACACGACACGCTTTGCATAGGCTGAACTCTTGCTGTGGATACTTAACTTTCAAGAGTCTGAATGGTGATTCGTTGAGTGTGAGGTGTACCTGCTTGTTCTCTTGTATTTGTAGACACACACAGAGGCCCAGAGGCAGCTGGAGATGCTACAGAAACAGATGGCCAAGAGCATGAACATGACAAAGAAGTTGTTGATAGAGAAGGTTGGTATGGGCTGGACTTCACGGCAGAACAAGGCCTTCGGAGGGTTAAAAAAGAAACAAAATCAAAGGAGAATTGTCTGAATTGCGCACCTGCAGTCAGTAGTAGTACACAAGCCTATGGGATGTAGCTACTAGTTACTGGCTTCCACAGACGAATGCATTACTTTGGGCAGTGGTGCACCGTCACCGACAGAAGTTGCTGAAAGACACTTTATCATGCATCTCCTGTGATGGCTGTCCATGTTTGTGTGCATTCTGTTGAAAAATGTTGGCACTCCGTGCAGTGTGAGTGCAAACCACATGGCCCCTACATGTCCATGTTCAGGTACAGAGCCAGGCAAAGTGTCTGCTATAATGAGAGAGAATGGCTTTTGTAGTGAAGAAACAGGTGTCTTGAACATAATGCGTAAATCCCAATTGCAAAGTTACCAGAACAGGAGTTGGAGTGCATGTTGGGAAGGAAATGGGGTCGGAATCAGTATCTTAACCCTAACCCCCTAGGCTCCTGCACTAGAAAGCATACTGAACCTCACAAAATCCAACAGGTTCATGTACTTGTCTATGTACTTGTACATGCAGGTTACTTTACCAAACCTGATAAACTCCAACAGAATGAGCCCGTTGGAGTTTGAGTGATATGGTATGGATGGGTCTATGCAGTATAGGATGATTTGCACTGAACAGTACCAAACCTGACAAAATCAAGCATAGTCCAACAATTGGTATAGCAAGCCAGACTCTGCACACAATGACCCGTGTGTGTCCCAACTCACACAGAATCCAACACCATCTCCCTGGGCCTTTCATCCCAAATCTCGCAAAATTCAACAAGAAGTTCCTCAGGTACGGTACCAAACCTGCCAAAACCTCACAAAACCTGCTGTTGCAGTGTGGCAGGTTTTGGGCAGTTAGGGTTAAACTGTTCAATGTGTATTTTCAGTACTACTGCCAATCACTGGGAAAGTAGCTTCTCTCTGTCGTATGACAAAATTCTTTCCCATCTGTCATCAACAGTCTGATATCGACATGAAAGAGGCGCGGCGGAAAAGCATGGAGAACCGGCTACGGTTGGGACAGTTCACCACCAAGAGGCAAGGGGCGCAGTTTGTGGAGACCTGGCAAGATGGCTACGCATTCACAGATCTAATCAAGTAAGGCCAGGCTCCTCTTCTGTGTGACGCTTTTCAAACTGCTTAACTTTGTGTAGATGACCCACACTCTCTCAGTTGACTGTGTTTTTGTTGTCCTGGAGTTTCCCAAGGAATGCCAATAAGATGTGATTTCTGATTGCTCAAAAGTAAGTACCATTATTTCAAAATAGTTTATGACTGCCAGTGTATACAACCACAATGGCATTGTTATCAGGAAAGAATGTTGAATAAAACGAGCAGTAACTCAAGGTTTACCTCTAGATGCGAAGTTTAAGAGGCTTTTGTAGGATATCTCAGGGTGAAACCTCCAGGTTCCCGTCGTTTAATTGTGCGTTCCTTCCTATCCGCTTCAAGCAGGAACAAAAGAGGGCGTGTTTTGAAACGAAATCGACCGTCCTTTGATACCCACTTACGGCATAGGCACGTGAGTTTACACGTGTTTGACGCAGAGCATGCTGAGTACGCGCAACAAATTTAGTCTGGAATGTATGGTCTTCACGTGCATACCGAACGTGTGCAAGAACCCAGTTGGAAAACTTAGTACCATCTGTCTGTCTTTCGCCGTTGAGGGTGCACTTCAGCTCAGGGTGGAAACCTACATTCCTCTTCATTCTTGTCGTGGCCCAGACGGTGCAAATTCAACAACTCCAGGTTTGCTCTGAGGTTTTATGAGGTTTAACAGGATTTTTGTCGACCTCAAGTTGCCCCTCAGTTCAGTAGTTTTGTATTCTTCCCTTACCTGCATTCCTCCGTCTTTCCTGTGGTGACCCAGGCAGCAAGAGCGGCTCAGCAAAGAGAAGGAGGAGATCGAGCACCAACGGAAGCTGCTGACCAAGAAGAAGCCCCCTACCACGCCCCAGGCGGCCACGGCCAAGGCCAGCAAGGCCGCCAAGGCTGCCACCATGGCCAACGGGCCGGAGGACGTGTTTGCCAAGCCTGCCGTTGAGCCTGCCATGACCCCGCTGGAGTACTACGAGAGGGATGAGATCTTCAAGCTGCGACTGGCCTCGCTTAGGAAGGTGAGCTTGTGGACAGAAAAAATTGTGAGATCAAAAGATGGTGAATCGGCGACCGATCCTCAACATGTTCATCAAATGAGGGGATGTGATACTAGAATTGGTCTAGTTCTGTGTCGGAGTCATGATGGCATTCGACAGTAACTGAGGCCGTTTTCCAATACTCAACTTCGGCTCTGTCTCGGGCTTTAACTGTTTTTTTTTTACCACCTGACTTTGAAGCTGTAAGCGCACTAATTAGCCTAATAGTGCCACAAAACATCAAATAAGATGCAAGAAAGCCCAAAATTACAGTAATCCAATTTGATTTAAACGCTTCAGGCCCACAATCGGGGATTGGTTTCGGGACGAAGCCTGAGACGGAGACAAAGTTGAGTATTGGAAAACGGCCTCAAGCTCCAATCACACTCAAAGCATTATTTATTTCGTTTATTTTTCTCAGATGAAAGCTTTACCCACACACAGAGAGCATACACTCAATTTCACCTGAATGATTGTTGCCAAATCCCTCAGTGTCTCTTCCCTCAATCACAGGAGGAAGCTGATCTGCAAGCTGAGCTGGAGAAACTGGAACGAGAGCGGAACGTGCATATACGGGAGCTGAAGAGGATACACAACGAGGACCAGTCGCGCTTCAACCAGCACCAGACCCTCAACAACCAGTACCTGCTGCTGGGCCTACTGGGCAAAGGGGGCTTCAGCGAAGTACACAGAGTGAGATGAACAGGTTTTCTTGAATTCCCCCAGATGTGGACATTTTCCATACCGTTGTCTTCGCCTCTAGCTCCACGCTGTTACTTCATGAAGTTAGTTGTTTGAGACTCTTTGGCTCGAGACAATTTAACTTTCTGCCACAGAGGTTTGTAGCCGTGCGATGAGGGGCCAGAGATTGGAAGTATTTCCATTTGGTTCTAATGGTAAACTATCAGAAATGATTCTGTGATGTGGGAAAAAACGTAGAATTGAAAAATGGCCCTTGAGTAAAACGGGGCAGCTTGCTTTTGTTGTACGACTTTCCGTGATAGGACCATTCAAATTTGAACATTAACCTACCGACGTAGAAGTTGTGCATTCCACTTGTACATGAGATTTGAGCCCCCATCAAAAAAGCTCTTTTGGTCAATAAACTCAACTCGTGTTTTTGTGAGAGGTCACTGATTTTCCTTCTGTTTTCTGTCTTCAGGGTTTCGATCTCAAGGAGCAGAGATACGTGGCCTGCAAGATTCATCAACTCAACAAGGAGTGGAAGGAAGATAAGAAAGCCAACTACATCAAGTAAGGACGGCAGTGCTCACGCACTCAGTCCGGGACTTTCCTCACATGGAGTTTCAGGATGGCCCATTCAGTGTTACAGTAGCCAGAATGGGTTCTTGCATTCTTCGTAACTTTCTCCGATGAAATGAGCATAAAGTTTGAATATTTGTAAATTGCGATATTGGTATTTTTAACTCTGTAGAAAAATTCCTGTTTGCTTATCCCCACGTATCCAGTGTTTTTTTAACCACTCTGACACAGCACCGTTTGTCCGTAGATTTTCAGTCTTTGTTTGTTGTGAATCAAAACAAATGATATGTTAATTTTTCACCTCTCTTCATTTCAGACACGCGCTTAGGGAATATGAAATTCACAAAAGCTTGGATCACCAAAGAGTTGTCAAGCTTTACGATGTCTTTGAAATCGACTCAAATTCGTAAGTGAGAGTGGATCAATGTACCAAAGTGTCATCTAAGCCTACTATGATTTGGACTGTCAAATCCCTTCAGAAACTTCATTCGTTTCAGTAGAATGTGAGGGGTTTTCATGTCTGTCAGACGTTGATCACATCAATTTCAAACTCCAACTCGTATTGTTACCTCCTTTGGGGGAAAACACTACAGAAAGAAATAAATCTTTCCTGCAACGATTCTTACAGTTTATCATATTAACTAACTTAATGTCATGAAATACAAGACTAACGGAGGAAAAACCCGTGCTCAAAATGAGGTTAAAAGCAATAAGTTTACTCCAAAGCAAGATGAAACAAGATACAGAGCAGGGGCCAGTTTTGGTGACCTGCTTGGCACCCACTTCTGCTTAGCATGAAAGAAAAAAAAACACAGCTGAGAACAGCACACTAGCCAAAATGTAATGTAGTGTGTGTTGTTTACAACTGGTTCCCAGTGGACACTTGCTAAGCGTGTAAATTTGATACGTACTCCTCCCCAGTATCATGAAATCCTTGGTTGGTTAGAATAGAGAGATGAGCTAGATGCATTAACAAACTATGAAAAAAGTAGCACACAGAACTGAAAAAAAAACAGGAGATGAATCAATTCCTAGCAGGTATTTGAACCACAGAAACCTTACAACAGGAGAAGGTACATGTATGATTCGACAGCTTACAAAAGACATGAACAGTGAAAGCAACAAACCAATTCCCTGTTGGCCCCTTTTGTTTGTTGGTCAGATTTTGCACAGTGTTGGAATACTGCCCGGGTAATGATCTAGATTTCTACCTGAAGCAGCACAAGATCATCAGCGAGAGGGAGGCACGCTCCATCATGATGCAGACTGTCTCAGCCCTGAAATATCTCAACGAGCGCAAGCCGCCCGTCATACACTATGATCTCAAACCAGGTGAGTTAACCCCTTCGCACCGGGAGGCGGCTATAGCCGCCGTAAAAATTGACATCCTCAGCCCGCTTTTCAGCTATTATTCTCGGCCCAAGCTCGAGCAAACACGGTGAAAGAAGGCAGACCCTGGCTCTTGTATATATGGCGATTGGTCTTTGTGCGTAGCCCAGAAATGAAAAGACCGATTTTGCATCATAATCACCAGCTTCACAATAGACCCCACTTTGAAAAGAGGCAACGGGAATGTGGAAGCGTGAGTAGAGCCACATGCCACCGAACAATCGGCCTTTTCACCATGTAATTTAAAGTGTGCAGAGCACGCTGGGCCACAAATCGAATTTGCAGTTTGGCAGGTAGCCTTCGTGGCCAAGCGAGGCTGGAATTCTTGGAGTCGGCTTTCGGAAAGAAATTCCCTCCGAGAAGGGGTTAAAAAACCAATACTGAATTCAACACAGAGTTCAGCTGCTGTTTTCTTTCCTTAGCACACATAAATTCACCAAGTAGTTCTCTTTGGTAGCTGTGTAATATTGGACCAAGATGTTGAATTTTGGGCAAATTAGGGTTTGTGAGGATTGACCCGCTCAAGTCTTCCCAAATCATGTGTGGTTTTGTGAGGATTTTGGAGAATTTATGTTGTGTGCTAAAAGGGTTCGATGGAATTTGAAATTGAGGGATGTGAAGGTCTTGGGCTGGACCATGTCTTGTCTGTGCCCATCCATGCATAACTTTAGGCCTAAATTATGTATGGAATCAACGGCACTGCTCCAGGATATTGTTTGTACTTCCTCACTTTGTTGACAGGAATTTCTTAAGGACTGATGCACTGACCGTATCCATAAGGAATACATTAAAGATACAGTTGAAGATGTTTTCATTGGGCCTCGAGTCTATATGCATAAGCTGAAGAGAAAGTGTTTGTTGAAATAGCATAGGAGTGAAACACGGCTAATGGATGCGGATGTGGAATGGACTGAAAGACATGTACATGGAAAGGCTCTAAGACTTCAGTCTGATTTTTTTTACACGGAGGTAGTTGGAGGATTTTGTAGGATGGACCCAATGGCATCAGGAGTTAGGGTTATGTTAATCTTGATATTGGTAGAGCATTACAGTCCCCGACTTGGCGACGTTTAATATGCCAATGTAACTTCCATTTCCATACTGCAGGTAACATTCTTCTAAGTTCAGGTAATGTCAGCGGGGAAATCAAGATCACAGACTTTGGTCTGTCCAAGATCATGGACGATGATCACTTCAACTCACAAGAAGGTGGTATGGACCTAACATCACAAGGGGCGGGAACATACTGGTGAGTCTCACCGATTGATGGAGTCAAGAAATGCACTCGCGTGAATTTGTATACACCCACTTATCAATGTCTTAGCCTTGTAACATTTAATAGCATGGGACTTTAAGTAGGCAGGGACCCTTGAGGAAGATGCTTTTTAAAGTTTTAATATGTTTAAAATTTGTTTTCAATCTCTGAACTTCTGTTTCATGGGTTCATCAAGAAAAGCGTTTCACAGTCCGTCTTGCATATGCTTTAAAAAAAGGACTGTAAGCAATGACAGAACTTCTTGAAATATACGGTGTGCATTTGTGTGTTTGTATTTCAGGTACCTGCCCCCAGAGTGTTTTCAAGTCGGCCAGGAGCCCCCCAAGATATCCTCCAAGGTGGATGTGTGGTCCGTTGGCGTCATCTTCTATCAGTGTCTGTATGGGAAGAAGGTGAGCCTCCCTCAACTCCACCTCACCAATCTGTACGGGGCGCAGTATGTGAACAAGAGAGGGCGCTTTGTTAGCTGGCAATGGCATCGTGCGGGGCTGACATCAAGAGTACTTTTGTGGAGATTTCTTTGATAACCGTCCAGACTTTGTTCCTTTCCAGCCCTTTGGTCACAACCTGTCCCAGGCATCCATCCTGGAGCAAAAGACGATTCTCAAAGCCACCCAGGTCCAGTTCCCAACCAAGCCAGTCGTCAGCCCCGAGGCAAAGGTTGGTGCTTTTCTCTGGGCTAAATCAACTCCAAAGATTCCTGCAGGCAATTTTGTTAAGGATCCTTCCTAAATCCTCCCCTGTGCAGGAAATTTTTCTTACTGCGATTTAATTGGTCCCCAGTCCCTACACAGAGCTGCCAACTAGTGCGATTTTATCGTATTTTGTACGATTTTTCAGTGACAATACGACACAACAGTTTTTCTCAATAAAATACAATGTACCAAAAAAATAAGCTGTGTAGTTATTTTAGCTTTTTACCTATTGTTTGGCATGAAAATTGACATTTTTCATGAGTTAATTTCGCGTGGTAACATCAGTCGTCGACAGTGTCGAAAATGCCATGCAAACGCATGCAATACGCATGACCTGGTGTCCATCCACGAGGCCCTCTATCGTCTGTTGCTGCTTCGTTTGTACAGTTTGTGCGCCGTTCGTAAACTATGGATGTATAAGCAAAATCAGTCTGGAGCCCAGACTATACATCGCGCTTGCTCGATAGTTTACATACAAATCAAGCTTCGAGTTACGCGACAGTGAAGAATAGGATTTTTTTCTTAAAATAGGATTTTTAAGGTACCATCATAGGATTTTTGGTTAAGTGAGGTGGATAGCTCTTATTATATTTTCTGGCAAAATCATCCTGGTTGATTTTTTTAAACCTGGGAGGACCCATAACACTATAAATAATACCATGGCGTTGCTTATTAATCTTAAGGCCTGCCATCGCTGGTGCCAGGCATTATATGATTTAAATTTTCCCAATACACCTTAATTCTTTGCCATTTAGGGTAAATAGCCGAAGCCTCAGAACTGCATTGTCTTTTTTGGACAAGATGCCAAGTCAAGAGGCTCACGGGAAATCACTCATTTTGCAAACCTGGAACCCTAACTAAATCCCTTTTTTTTGCCACCCTTTTGTCTAGGACTTCATCCGCCAGTGCCTAGTCTACCAGAAAGAGGATCGAGTCGATGTTCTGACCTTAGCCAAACAACCCTACCTTCTACCTGGAAGGAAAAACCCAGCTGACAAAAATAATACAGCAACCGCAAATAGTGTCAGCAGTTCTAGTGTAGCCGTTAGCTCTTCAAGTACGTCAACTCCAGAGGCAGCTTCTTAGCAACTGTTTCTAGCCACCATTGGCTAGAGTTACAAGCTCTCCGTTCATTCTTCAAGTTTCAACACCCAGGGGGTTTTCTCAGTCATCCTGCAAAAGAAGAAATACGTCCTCAACGTTTGTGTTCCTAGTTTGTCCGTAGTGATTGATTCTTGACGGGCTGAGTCATGGAAATTGATTCTTGGTACCGGTCGAAGTGCGTTCGTGGCACCAGTGAGCTCGGTGGTTGGAGTTGCAGGGAGACGTTCTAAGCGCAAGAGGAGGCAGTACCAGGAAGAATGTGCCACTTGGTCAGGTGTATCTGGACTTCTGCACGGTGTACTTCAGCGGAGCTTGTTTCAGCTGCTAACACATCAGGCAATGATGGAAAGGGCTACCGGCTCTGCGCCCAGGTTCCTGGAGATGCTAAGCATAGAAATAGCGGCTTGCCAAAATTAGGTTACCAGCCAAAGCAGCATGCCAAGTATCCGACACAGGCGCAGTAATCTGCTCATATTTAAGCTAAAAAAAAGTCCCAAGCAGTGGATGAATTCGGGTCACGCTCTCATGGTATTAACTTCTTGAAACAGGGGCTTCAGTAAGCTGATAACAGTTTTGGGGCGGGAGTTGATGAGATTGCTGATTCCCTGCATCTTGAAACTTTGAAGTGGTCGCTGCATGACTGCCTAAACCTTGGCATTGTTGACGATTTCAGCATCCCCGTGTCAAGTGCGTTCTTCTCATTTTTAAAGTGATTCACAGATTTTGAAGAGCAAGCAGAAAACTGTCCGCAAAGACGATCCCGCAATAGAAGTAAAGCTGGGTCTTTAAAATCAAAGGAAAGGTGCCGGCTTCTTAGGCTGCATCCGAATCTCTTGTTTAGAGCTAGGTCTAGGTCTTCACTCCATTAGAAATGCGTGGAGATGCGTAGACAATAGACCTAGCCGTAGCTCTGGAAGCCCGTTTGGGACACGGCCATAATGTTAGATGTGTATTACAGTCCGGTTCCATGTTGTATTAGTGTTTACCCAAACCCTCCCGGGTACTGTGGCTAGAAACTCTGCCAGACACATCAAATTGCATCAGTTGTCAAAGTGGCTTGCCTGCCCAGTGTAACATGATCAACTCTGGTCAACTCTACATGATCAGCAGGTCAACTCTTACCACCGCCAAACAGCCTTGGTGTCTGTGGTTGCCACACACCACAAGGATCCAACAGTGGCATTGGTCAATGGGACTAGCTCCCAATGTCTCAACATGGCCAGTTTGCTCGGCTGCTGATTGATTGCCCAGTGCATCAAAGTGCATCAGACTTTTCCACCTGATCCACTCTGCTGCGTCTGGCAGGGTGAGGGTTCAAGAAACAAGTTCCGGGTCCAGCTCTCGTTCATGGGTTGATTTCCTCCTTGGTTGCAAGTGTACCAAGGGGTTTCACCTGATAATTAGTCTTCAGCAAGTAATGATTTCTTTTTCACATCCCAAATTAGTGGCAAGCTGTTCAAGTGTGTTTATTCTCGCAAAATTCCACAAATGATGAGAGACCTGAAAAGCGTTGTTGGTCCTTTTGTGGAATTTGGTTCCTTCAGTTTCTAAGCTCAGCTCCCATATTGCTTTGAGAGGAGAGAGTTCCAGACGGCATGTTGGTTATGTAGTTTGTGGGGCATATGGTGAATGATCTTTTCAGTGATTGTGTTGCAGCAGACATGACTTCAAAGTGGCGGTTAATCACTTGCTGCCGGGTGGAATTTGAAGTTGCATGATGTAAAACCGGCAGATTTTCAAGATTTTCCGGTTTCAAACTTCTTCAAAAAATCACAGCTCGATCTTTTGTTCTGAGTACAGTCTTCTTTTACAAGGCCCAGCTCTTTTGTCCGGTTTCGGGCTCCCTGGTTTCGTGTATAAAGCCTATGTGCCCGAAACCCGGCTCTCCTGCAGCATATGGTTAAACTTGAGCTTGGCAGCATACAAGCAGTTTCCTTACACATGTACACGCAGGGCCAGAGATGAAGTAATGACAACCGGCCATGTTGGGCCCACGTGCCACATTCAGTGATGCCTGCAATTATTTCCTGTGCTTGATCTACCTGTACACCGGCCCATGGAGCGCCATGTTTTGCCCATCTTGACCGCTCTTGTCATAACATTGTATCTGCTTCTACGTGGTTGCATGATGGGAAAAAACCCAGCTCAACTTTGTAAGTGTTGACAAGACACAGGCATGCATTCAGACCAGTATGCACGGTGATATGTTATTAGTGAAAGTTCATTCTATTGGCGTTTTTGTTGCTTGGATGAAAACGGCACAGGACCCTTGTCCAATTGATAACTTGTCATGGCTTACGTCACAAACAGCAGAAGCACACTCATTTACTTGCCTAACTACTTGTTCACTGTGGTGTCAAATGCCAATACATTTGTACATGTAGTTCATGTACGTTCTACATCCTCTGTAACACAGTGCATATAATAATCATGGTGACGATGAGCACAAAGTGTAGCCAACTGAAGTTTTACTGGACAGAAAGGACGCCACGTTGGAAAAATAATTCACCGAAATTGCCCACTTATATTCGTCTTGAGTCAGAGTGGTATGGTCATCACATTTATCACAGTGCTGTTAGAGTGACCGTAGCTACAGCAAACAAACTTTGTGTCCGGGAAATGTAAATTGGCCCATTTGCCCTTTGAATTTGATTAACATTGTACATGCTCAGTGCTTCCCGAGAACTTCTTCGGGAGAAATTTAAGCACTTGTCAATCACACCTTGCAAATCACAGGCTGGTGATTTTGCCCCCCCCCCACAATCTCACTGGATAGCTCCGGACTTGCAGTGCTGAATAAAATGCGTCGGCAAAGGGCAAGCCAGATGTTCAGACTGGGTACAGCACTTGATGACCACTTTACAAACTCTTTTTTTTTCATTTCCCTACAAAACCCACTATTGCTGCAGTTCTGTGGATGTTCAGAGAAAATAATATAATGAATGTAAAACGAGATGAGTATTTAAGAGCATGAGAAAAATGTTTGTGATTGACCAAAGCAGCTAATTAATTTTATAGAAAGCACATCTATGGCCAGTTCGGACAACGATTCTTGTGAACAGCGCACATTATATTTAGAACAGGTAGCCTTCCAATGAGTCCCAAGCATGTAAAGTTTTTGAGATGATGTCTCTCGTGTTCAAAACCTTGGAACTCAAACCTCAGAATTGACTTCAGTAGCTCCATAGGTTTGTTGCAAGAGTTACACAATTTAAATCAAAGCTCCAATTTCATTATTTCTTCAGAAAAGATTTTTACCGTTCAGTCGAGTCACAAGTTTCTTTAGTACCTTGCCAGCTCTTCACATTTTTGGGAGATGTACCATGTGTCAATTTGAATGTATTTTTGATAATCAAAAATGCTTTACAAGATTTTACTTGTTTTACCAGATTTTGCTTGGTCATTTGATTTTGAAGATGGCTGCGTATAGGATGACCAAAATGTCCAACATTTAGAAACAGCTTGTTTTCATTGTGGAATCATGGGTGACAGTGTGATTTTTTTTGTGTGTTTCCCCCTCCGTTTACGAAACAAATTCTTTTTTAAATTTTGGAGCTTTTTCAGAATCTGATTACCATTAACAATTTAATTTGTTAAAATACGCCTTCCTTTGAAAGAAAAGATTCATTATTATTGACTAGTGTTATGTTGCATTCCAGCCCCCCCCTTTTTTTAGATACATATTTTGCTGCGGGAAAAAAGCCTCTGTTACATGAGTTAACTTAGGGCAGAAATGGAGATTTGTATGTCCCATTTCATGCTATGCCACATAACGACAACAACTTGGCATCATTTAAAGGGAAGAACTAATACATTATCACCGGCTGGTACAGAGAAGACTTATCCTGTGGACACATGTCCTGCCATCATGACGATGCTCTCCATCATTCTGCAGCTCGCAGAAACTGAGAGCCAACATTTTGTTTTCAAGCATACACAGCCTTTTCTGCCTCTAATTGATTGGTTAAAAGTGTTAAGCAGTCATTTAATTTATTATTTATTTTGGGCTTTATTAATAATGCAACTGCTGCCTATCTAGTCAAGCGTTTCAACCTGAACCTTGAAAGTTGTTTGTGGGTGAAGTGGTATTTTGCTCTTCATTTCGCCCACAATCATTCAAGAAGTGTCGACTCATATTCCATCTCATGCGTACTCATTTTTTTAACCAGTGCTCCAAGGAAAATATGTTTTTACAATTTTAGGGCTTGTTTCACTTATTTATTTTTTTTTCTTGAAAGTATGTGTTTAACATTATCAGTTATTTTTCAAAATCATGACCTGCAGCCGTATTTCTAGCCCAAAAAATTGAAAAAAAAAAGTAAAGTGAAGCTTTATAATTGTTCATGAACTCGGATATTTGTCGGCGGACCGCAATTTGCATGCATAGGTCTTTTAAATTAACAAAAAAAAGAGAGAAACTTGTATAGTAATACTGTGTACATAATTCTATAAATAAACATCATTTGCATAAACAGTGGTCACACTGTACATGTGTCATGCTTATGTCTTCAAGAGGTCCAGTTGTATAATTGGATGTAAAATAAAATAAAACCTGAAGCTTTCTAGCAAATGTGTTGGATGTGTGTTGTGTTACAGCCAATGTCCTGCTTACTGTTCTATTCCAAACATCCCATTGGTTACTTTCCGCGTTTCTCAGTCTTCTCCTGTCATGGTCATTGTATGAACAACCTTTTCCTAGTGGTGTTGGCGAAGGATGCCACCACCAGCAGCTGCAAATGAGGTGGTTCAAACCCCTTCACTCTTCCGTCCGTTGGCCTTTCCATTCATGTTATTCCTATCTCTTCTACTCTATTTCGGTTTTACAACTTTCCCTGCTTGTTTTTCCTTCCCCTTTCCATTGCTTTTCTATCCTTTATTGCTTTATTTTTTCTCCTTTATACAATTTACCCTTCAGCATTTCATTTGTTTGTGTGAGGAAGGACACAAACCTCCTCCGCCATGTTTCCTTTCTCTCTCCACTCCTATTTTCAAGACCTTGCAACCCATTTGTTTGTATTTTAAAAAAATATATTTATTTAAATAGTATGAACTGAATGCATTATATGGATTTGATAAAAAAAAACCATTGCACCCTGTGGTATTAACTTAAACTGTTCCTTTTAGCTATTGTATGAAAACGTTGACCTAAGAACTTTAACCCTTGACCCACCGTCAGTGGTGTGCGGCAAATGTACGGCCACGTGCACTTTATAATGGAGATCAACGTGCACACCACGGGCTTCCTCAATTTACAAACTACCAGTGGCAAAGGTCATGCATAATCAACACATCCATGTGGCATGGCATTTCGGTCTGTCAGAATTGCCGTATGTTTACGTCAGCTTTTTCGTGCTCGGAGTCCACGAAGGCATCTAAGTTTGAGTGCGAAAGGTCTATCCTGTTCCTGGGGATCTAGACAAGCATCGCGAGGCGGAAAGGCGCTCAAAGTTTGGCAAGAAAATAACATTTGGGGACTTGGAATGGGGGATACCGATGAAATTCTTGCGCCGCTGCGGGTGGCAGTGAAGGAACAGGTAAAACCCGGCTACGGTGTCGTGGTAGTAGGCCTGCCCATCTGGGCCTAGCTGTATTAACTTCACGATGGGCGCACGGACATGCAGGGACGGATTACAGTCAGTAGGCCTGGCCTATCTATGTCTAACCTGAACACAGTTGACAACGTTTGGCGTGCCCAACTGTAGCCAGGTAGTTGGGAAGGAACATATGCTTTATAGCTAGGCCCAGTTTTAGCATGTAGGCTAGCTCCTGCCTGTTCGGCATGATCGGCCCCGGCCGTGCATGCCGTGTCAGATAAGGCTATGGCTACATACTATTTCAAGAACTCAAAAGTCACTACTCCATCATATGGGTGTTGGTCACTTCACCCCATTTTCCACTTCGCCCCATTTCCACTTCGCCCCATTGATTATACTTTGCCTCCTTCGGTTTCGAATCAACTTGCATTCTGCTGCCTGCCAGGGCACCCTCACCAGTCTTTAAATGAAAAAGCTCTTCCCGCCACACCAAGTGACCTCTGACCTCTTCTGCTTACTGCAACGGGCGCTTCGTGTGAGTAAATGTTTTCGTGCGAGAAATTGGCATATATCATTGATTTATACTTGTTATTTGTATGCCCTTTTGGTGTGTTATTATCCTTTAACTTATTGTCAGTCTTTCTTGAGGCCTTGTGTGTCCCAAACTCAGTCCTTGCAGCCGTTTATAGCCTTGTTTTAGCAAGGGTTCTGTGGCTACCAACCACACGTGCAGGGACCATGTCGAACGTGTCGGCAGATGAATCTGCGGTGTCACGACCCATGTCATGCTTCCCCATGCGGGACCGGGACGACCCTGATGATCATCTTTCACACTTCCCTATTGATCGGGACCTTTACATAAGGCCAGATGCACGCCTCCCTTCACGGGGCCGTGATCAGGCAGAGGCATCACATACTGGATGAGGGCAAAGTGGTTCGATCTCCAGACCCCCACAAGATGGAGCTACAGCGGGATTCTCACCCCAGTAAATGGAGGTCTTGACTGCCATGCAGCAGACCCAAACTGAAATGTTTAAAGGCATGATTGAGAAAGCTTTTGAGAAAATAGAGACATGCCAAGAAAGAGTCTCCTGTCCTACTTCTCGTTGGCAACACACAGCTAGAAGTCATCGCACAACTGCACCCAGATGGCCCAAAATCCCATGCAATCAGCAGAGCCCCTGGCGAGTCTCATTGGAAAAATGAATGCTACAGCCGAAGATGTTGTTTCAGCACCAATTTTTCTAAGGGCCTTATAGGCGGATCTAATTCAGTCTGTCCGAGTAGATCCCACTTACCAGAGTCTGGTCTCTCTGTCAGAAGAAAGTCTTCACGAGTTGCAGTGGAGGAAACACTGCCTCAGACACTGGAATGGCAAACCACTGGTCCTGTCATATCCTCAACTGACGATAACGTCGGATGCCTCAACTCATGGTTGGGGAGCTCATTGCCAGCTTGGCAAAATGGGGGGGGGAATAGACTGCAGAGGAGAGCACCAACCATATCAATTATCTAGAACTTCTTGCTTCCTTTCTAGCCCTGCAGACCTTTGCCAAGAACAAGACAGATTGTCACATCATGTTACATCTGGGCAATACAACTGCTCTGGCGTACATAAAGCACAAAGGAGGAACTCGCACAGAAAATTTGTCCCAAATGGCTGTGAAAATGTGGAAATGGTGCTTGACGAGGAATATCATGCTGACAGCCTCTCATGTTCCCAGGGTGGACAATGTGTTGGCGGACCAGCAGTCCTGAGTCTTTGTGGACAGGTTAGAGTGGATGTTAGACCCAAGGTTATTTGCAATCAATCAATTGGCGATCACAAGTAACTCGTTAAGGTTCATCCACTCCAGATTACAGAAACAAAGCCGACCTGGCCATCCACTAAAAAGTGTTGAAGTTAAGGCCTTTGAGAAGAAATCCTTGTGTCCAGTGGAGGCAAAGTCCTGTTACATCAACTGTACAGCTCCCCTCCGGAATGGGGAAACTCAGCTTCTGATCAATCACATGAAACCTCATAAAACGGTGGTATCTTCAACAGTGAGCCGTTGGATTGTTGAAATGTTACGTCTGGCTGGGGTTGACACCACAAAGTTTAAGGCACATTCCACGCGTGGTGCAGTGACTTCAGCATCTTTTAGTTCAGGGATATCCTTGCAAGTTATCACAGATTCAGCGGATTGGGCGTCAGATTCCACTTTCCACACCTTTTATCTTAAGAAATTGACAAGTTCGCCCATGGCGGAGGTAATCCTGAAATCAGCTTCAAAATTGCAAGTTGATTCGAAACCGAAGGAGGGGAAGTATAATCATTGATTATGCAAGGGTGAGTAGTTACCTGAAGTATGATCGAGATTATACGAGTCCTCCGGAGGTGAGAATCAACTTCCAGCCGGTTGTTGGGGTAATGTCAGTATCCCTAGCCCTTGATTCTCCATGCTTGAGATTGATGAGGCATGATTTGGACAGCTGGTATGCGTTGACCCTACATGTTTCTAAACTCTGTGAGTTTGTTTACTTGTTCTGATGCAAATATTTGTCATGATCTTCTTATGCACATATGATCTGGATGCATGTGCATGTAATGTGTATTGTAAGTGGCGTAGAGCTAAGTTTGCTCATTTTACAGTTCAGTTGATACTTTGCCTTTTGAATGTTTTTGAAGTTTCACTTGTTAGTGTTAAAGTTGTGGCTTTTTTCTTGTTCATTGCTATATTGTAGAAGATGTTGCCTCATGGCGTGTTTCAAAAAAAAAAAATTTTTTAGCCCACCCTATCTTCATCCCGTCTTGGCGAGCCATAGGGATACGACCCACCCAGATAGTGCAGTACTTTCAAAGAGGTCAGAGGTCACTTGGTGTGGCGGGAAGAGCTTTTTCATTTAAAGACTGGTGAAAACGCCCTCGCAGGCAGCGGAAGGCAAGTTGATTATCACCTCTGGAGGACTCGTATAATCTTGATTATACTTCAGATAAGTACTTACCCTTGCATAATCAACGATTATCGTTCATTTTGTTCTTCAGTAACAAGAGGCATAGGTCTAGATGCAACAAGTAAAAACATTGACATTTGAGTACCCAAATAACGATTTGAGAATCCAACTTTCAAAGGCCAAAACAATGCTTCTGATTTCCCGACCGCGGGACCCAAATTTTTGGCGAGACCCTAACATTTTTATTGGCAAGTTAGCAAAAAAAGTTTTCTTCATGTTTCGTTGTCGCTTTGATAAAAACACGTGCGCAGAGTGCTGGTTCCCGCCGCACCCATGTAAGAGAATGCATGATGGAGTGTGGTAACCAGTCTATTCATGCCGCGGCGACCATACATGTACGTGATCTGTCACGCATCGAAAAACATCGATGATGCAAGATTTCTTCACGTTAATACTTAGTATTTTGTCTGTGTGTATTTTCTATGTTGTTCAGTTTAATTTCAGGTTGTTTTGCTCGTACTTGAAGTTAGCATTGTTTCCACAAAATTTCCTGCGTGCTGAGCTTCATCCAATCGCCCAGATACAGCTGTCTGGATGCATTGACAATTATTACCAGAACAATGTCAACGGAATTGTGTGTCACTTTTAAATAAACTTGAAGAGGATGAGAAATAACCCTGATGCTAGTCCAACCATACATGTAGGCCTCTGTATCAATTCACCATAATGGACAGTGCAGTCGACAGTAATTTAATGCCATAGAGTTTTCTAGAATAACTACATGTCGTTTGTGGAACTCCCCTCTCGACCATTTTTGAAGAGGCTTGTAACACACTCGAGCATGGATGGCAAAGTGGAAATGGGGCGAAGTGGAGATGGGGCGAAGTGGAGATGGGGTGATGTGGGGATGGGGCGAAGTGGTTGGGGCGATGTGGGGATGGGGCGAAGTTGTTAGGGGCGATGTTGAAATGGGGCGAAGTGACTGTAAACCCATCATACACAGAGTATGACGGAGTAGTGACTTTGAGTTGTCAAAGTACATGTAGCTACATACTTACTAGTACATAAGGGAGAACAATGATTTTTTACTTTTTGGTCGAGTTTGGGCCACCCGTTCTTGACACGGGTTTCTTGTTCTCACCCTCGAACGGCGGGAACACGACTCAAGAACACTGTTCTCGGAACAGGATCACACACCATCTCCTCGTCAGGGTTTTACAGGAACACATGGAAAAACTCGTGAGATTTTGATTTTTGAACTGCTGCAAAGAGTAGAGAGATGGCTTCCAAAGCCATAGACAGTGGGAAGTTTTGCAAAATTAACGTTAATTATTTACCGTAACACAGAAGTGAATGTTCCTGTTTATATAGAAAAGAATTCAGCCCATCCAAACATTAACTCTCGAATAACGTAGCCTACATGGACGCCGCCAAGTTGCTTGTTGCTTGTCACTAACTACCAGCGATAACCGGTTGTTTGTTCCCAGCGTTCGAGTGGCCGACCCACGAACAAATCAAGCTGTTCGTGAACATACGGGAACAAGCTGCCCGAATTCGGCCCAAAGGACTTCCTCTGTGCATGGGATATGTTATCACTTTGATAAGAGATCCTTTTTTTTTACATTATATTTTTGGGGGATTATGTGCCAGCTGTCAGAAAGTGGTAACAAGTCCTAAGAAGAGTCAAATTTAGAAGAGAAAATATTGACGAATTTACTTAGTAAATGCTTCAAATTTTTCAGACAAGTCTCATAGGGTTTGTTCACAGGGTGTCAAGTGATGGTCTGGGTATGGAACTCCCTCCCCGGCTTATGTGTGAAAAGTTAGCGATGCCCATGTGTGTGGAAATTCAGAACCCTATGAGACTGGTCTGAAAAATTCTGTTTTCTCGGTAAATAACTTTGTATTTGAAGTTTGAACTTTTCTGGACATGATGTGCTTTCTGATGGCAAATAGGTCCCTGGAGGGAATAATTACTGGCGTCCGAATATAGAACTCTTCCCGATAAATGCCCACAGGAGCATTTAAAGTAGCAGTGACAATTTGGTAAAGAACTCCGTGTAGTTAAGTTGGATTTGCACGATAGCTACAGTGCAGTGTATTGTGGGAAAACCAAGGGAAGAGCGTCTCTCTCTTTCCTTACCCACAGTGGTCTGTGGTCATTATTCCAAGCCATCCAAGTGAAACACCTGATTCAGCTATCTGTGCTTCATTCCCAGTGCTCCTGGCAATGTCGTTACAGTTCACTGCACCTGTTTTGACAATGAAAAGCACATACACAAACCAGCACATGTAACATTGTGCAAATAGACTACAGATGAGATTCAAAGACTCACTCATGATTTACTGAGTACAACGAATTGTAAAATTCCTTTTTTTAAACATGTTTTTGTTTGTTTTATTTAAAGCCAGCAAACCATTCCATTTAAAAAAAAAAGATTGTTTCAACTTACAAGTTTGCCTTCACGTACATGTAACGGTATGTACATAAAAAACTAGTTTTGCCCAGATATCTCTATTAACCTTTTATCAGTATGTATACCAAACACCATCTTTATCATGAATATTATCGTCACAAAGTTTGGGCTAATTTCTTGACTTTTAACCACAATTTTGAGTACACACAGCTAGTAATTGAACGGAAAGTGAACACGTAATTTCTTTTACAGCAGACATAGAAGTAGCTCCAGATTGTTCCTGCTGCAAATCTGCTAGTGTGTAGCAACGATGTTATGCGCAGTGGTATTTATTTTTTCAGGGAGATTTAGTTCGGAAGTTGAAGGAGGAAAAAGCTGATGTAAATGAAGTCAAGAAAGCAGTTGTGGAGCTGAAAGCTCGCAAGAAAGCTTTGGAAGACAAGGTATAAGTTAAAACAAGACGTTTTTGAGAATTGCATTTTACATGTACCTGTCTGCCCACTTCCATCATTCAGGGATTTATCAAATTAAGCTGGGCACTTCAGAAACCTAACCTCTGTCTTGCTATGAATAGGATTGCCCAGTTGTGTTTCATTGAAAATCATTTGAAAGATGTGCTGTGTTGAGACGGATCACCAAGTTTACTTCCTCGCGGGCATTTATGCTGCAACTATTTTTATCAGTTTCTAGATGTCTGGAACTTTTCATGAATCCTTCAAATTTCTACAACTCTTAGTGGATTTTAAGGGTTTTGAAGGGTTAGAAAAAAAAGCGTCATTGGTCAGTTGCATGTTTTTTTCCTCTTGAGGATTTAGGAAATGTCCTGGTAATTTTGTATCGGGGCTCTTTGTTGTAGTGGTCTTTACTCTTCCTGTTTGTACCTTGGATGATTTCAGGAGCTTGCCTTGGCTCCCAAGGATGACTTTGACCGCCTCAAGATGGAGGACACGCTCAAGAGGCGATTCTTCTACGACCAGTCCTTTGCCATATACGGAGGTAAGGCTAAGGTGATGCGTTGGCCTTCCAAGACTTCGCGAACGTGAACAAAGAGGTCAGGTTTTTACCCGGCAGTGACAGTGATGTCTGATTGGGTTGGTATGCCGTGCTTACACAGGTTTGCAGAGAGTCAGTTTTCATTGAAAGGTAGGGCTTTCTGTGGGCACTTGCTTCCCAGGTTAAACTGTTGGCCAAGGTGGTCTCCCTTTCCATTGAGGGAGCTTTTGCAAACATCCTGTGTTTGCCAAAGCTCTCGCTCTTGACTAGGCCATCAACTTGTTCAAAAACAATCCTCTGATGAGCAAATTATGAGTAAATCACTCTGTTAACCCTAACCCTACATAATACTACAAATTACTTCCTGTGGTAAAATGTAGTACTGAGCGCTGTCGCTTGTAAGAGGACATGACTTTATTGTTCTGTGAAGCCATAAGATACAATAGATAAGACAATGTACCATACAGTGCTGTGGCACTATGAATGCATGGCTTCATTGTTCTCTGTACGAGTAACAATGGAAGTAACCTAGCCAGAAGTAGTAATCTGTAGCGCTAGGTCCTTCAGGCTCAGACTATTACTTAGTATTTTGTAGTACTGTGTAGTGTAAGCCAAACAATATGCTTGGCGGTTAGGGTTAACAGGTTTTCTATCCTGCTGTGCACATGGAGTGTGTTTACAAGTCCAGCTGACAGGCAAAGCAGTTGAACTCGGACAGCGAGGGAAAGGTACCACAGGACTGAATCAAGTATTGAACCTCCAAAAACTTTAGAGCAGGTCTTTTTTTAGGTTTAATACAACTCACAATTCAGTGATTTTTTTTTGCAATTGCGTAAGTCCTGTTAGTCTGGACTTGTCTGTTACCTAGGGGTAAGCGGCCTGTATGACTTTGGGCCCGTGGGCTGCGCGCTGAAGGCTAACTTCATCAACCTGTGGCGGAACCATTTCATCATTGAGGAGGGCATGTTGGAGGTAGACTGCAGTATGCTGACGCCAGATGCCGTCTTCAGGTCAGTTAAGATCGACGGCATTTCCTGTGCATTATCATCCTTGTGCAAACTTTCTTAAAACTCACTCGGCCTTCAGAATTACACGTGACATTATTTGGTGAACACTTGGCACCCAATTTTACATTTTTTTTATATTTAGGATATCTTGGGGTTGGTTTCCATCAAAAGTTACAGAAAAGATCATACACATTGACGTATATCTTTGGCCGACTATTTTTTTGCATGCTACATCTCATGAAGATTGCCAAGTGGTAAATACTGCTTGATTTCAGGGCTTCTGGTCATGTTGAGCGGTTTGCAGACTACATGGTCAAAGACCTGAAGACTGGGGAATGCTTCAGGGCGGACCATCTACTCAAAGGTAAATACAGGGGGATATTCCATAATCTGTTTAACACAACTTGAAGCAGTCTTCTCTAAAATGTTTTCCCACATTCAGTTTGAGAAGAATTTTTATATTGTCCTGCCACCACTGGACCGTTTTTTTTCTAATTTCCCCAAATAAAATTCATGATTCCTGGAAATACTACAGGGTGTAATCAAGAATGCCAGGATGTGATCAAGAATATTGATTCACTTTGAAATGTTTTCAACTTCAACTCAAACTTTACTTGGTAATTTTTAAAATCTTTATGCAGTTATGTTAAAGTGTTTGTTTCTGTTCCCCTTGATACACTGTAATTTTCTTGGTTTTTTTTTTCTAACAGCACATCTTGAGAAGCACCTACAAGACAAGAAGACCACAGTCGAGCAACGTGATGAGTACGCAACCGTCTTGGCCCGGCTGGACTGCTACGGCAAGGACCAGCTAGCCGAGTTCTTCAAGAAGTACAACCTCAAATCGCCCCTTACCAACAACAGCCTGAGCGAGCCCATGGACTTCAATCTGATGTTTGGCACGTCCATCGGGCCCACAGGCAACTTACCGGGGTGAGCAGTGTTCAGTCAAGAAGTTCACGTTGACTGATGCCGTGTCAGAAAAGAACAAGAACTTCAATTGTTATCATTTCTGAAAGGCTTTGGATCTCTTGTGTCTGCGTGGAATTGAGCAGTTTAAGGTTTTCCTTTCCTCCATCCAATACATGGGCTAGTGCGGCTGAAGTTTTTTGATACGTAATTTGTATTGGCTTTTAACCGTTGCTATTTTGATATGATTTTGGACCACTCCAGCAGATATGCCAAAGCCATCCACGCAGAGGGCTTTGGAGGGTGCAATTCATGACCAAGACTCCAAATGGAGTACTGAGTGAAAAGGATAATTTTGGAGTATGTTGTAAACCTCTAGTTTTGTAGAGTTTTCTACAGCAGAGCAAAAGGGGGGGGGGTCATGTTAAGTCAATATTGAAGTGAAGTAAAATAACGGAAACTCTCCATCTGCACTGCTTATCACCACATTTGTTAATTGGTTGGCTCTCTTTACAATGAGAGATGTAGGTCCTTAGATAATGCTCTTATTTCTCTTGCACTGTGAATGCTGTTTGAAGCTGGATTCTTGTTGCTGGTTTCCTCGACTGTTCCTCTTCTTTCTGCTATGATAACCCCTGCCCCAAATATGCCTCTAAAATTGTTTCTCAAAAGGATCTAAACCTTGTGAGAAACTGGCTTTGTCCCCACATGGTTAGGCATCACGTGGACCTCTTGTATTCAAGGGTCTATATAGATATGAGGTTGGCCCCTGCCCTTTTTGACTTGCGGTTTCCTTACTCCTTAAAAAAGCTATTACTTGAATTTGTTGTTGCAGCTACCTGCGGCCTGAGACAGCCCAGGGTATTTTTGTCAACTTTAAGCGTCTTCTGGAGTTCAATCAGGGTAGGCTGCCGTTTGCTGCAGCCCAGATTGGAAATGCCTTCAGGAACGAGATCTCGCCCAGGTCCGGCCTCATCAGAGTACGGTAAGCGTCTGGCCTAACATGGCTTGAGAGTATCATATAGCGTAATTTTCCTGGAGCCAGTAAGTGGTAATCATTGCTTGACTGGTAACAAGTCACAGGCAGTAAATTTTCCCTAAAATTTTGGCTGATAACTGTTGTTTGTTGCTAACCAGATTTTTGAGTGCTTGGCCAATTTCAGGCCTCGGTATTTGACAGGACCATTCATTCTCTTGCCTCAATGTAGGGAGTTTACCATGTGTGAGATTGAGCATTTTATTGACCCGACCGACAAGGACCATCCCAAGTTCTCTTCAGTGGCCGACCTTAAGGTGGCACTCTTCTCCGGCTGCGATCAGCTGGATGGCAAGTCGGCCTGCCAGATGACCATTGGCGAAGCTGTGGAAAAGGTAAAAGCTGACGCCAGGCTGATTGGCTACTTGCAGGGAGCAAGAGGGTGCGTTGATACCAAGCAGTGACGTTCTGTCAGGATGAGACCTGAAAGTGTTTACTGTCAACTAAACCTCAATGACTTCGGTTTACAATGACTCAATGAAGTTGTAAATCCGTCACTTGTTCCTGTGCAGAGAGGTCTGAAGTTTGTGTGGGGGTGTATGGTGGGTGTGTATCAGTAGCCCAGGCCAAGCCACCTGCCAAATATCCCTCCTTTGCAGAAATATCCATATGCAAATTAGGA
This sequence comes from Acanthaster planci, assembly GCF_054643075.1. NCBI lineage: Eukaryota > Metazoa > Echinodermata > Asteroidea > Valvatida > Acanthasteridae > Acanthaster > Acanthaster planci. The sequence continues at coordinate 3,651,107 of NC_141793.1, forward strand.
GGTTCAGTTGGCAAACTATTTACCCAGTGCCTATGTGAATAAGCTACCAATTTGCAAACTTATTGTGTAAACTTCATGCCTGGCTGTGTGTGATCAAGCATGCATGGTGTGTTACCCAGAGAGAGATTGTCACTTGGTGAAAAGGGCTCCCTCTGTTGTTCATGCACAGAGTAACTGTGTGCCCCAACTTAACAAAAGAGAGGTAACTAAAAGCCTTTGAAATAATCTTGCACTCCATAAATCAATAGGAAGTCTCAACATTTTGTCACCCACACAGGTCCTGGTTTTTATCAGGATACCAAAACGAGTGCTCATACATCAAACCAAGGAGCTCAGTTTATAATAATAATAATAATGACCTTTATTTTCATATGGTAGTCATGTCGTCTAAAAAGAAGATGCTTTTCAATGGAGTATAAAAATACTTATCTTACGTAAATTACTCAAAGATACAAAACACTTTGATTTAATAATAAACACGACGATTAAACATTAACCACTACCAGCCGGGGACTCCGAAATCGGAGCCATATGGTTTATATGTGTGGCCGGGGTCTCCGAACTCGGACAAAGGAAACAAGGCCCTGTAACAAAAGACCGTACTCCGAACAAAAGACCAGGCTGCTGGGCATTACCGGCATTTTTCACTCTCAAAAGTGGTGATAATCCAGCGTTATTTTGAAACCGTATACCAGGGTTTGGGGTATTTAGAGCAAGCGGATTACCACCGGGGACAAAAGCTCTCCACCACCGCAGCGATGAGCCACACAGCACCGCTGCACGCTAATCTAGCCCCTATTGAAAAGAGGTCAGCAGTGCACTGAGCCAGGTTCGTGAACAAAAGACAGTTGTATAACACCGCACAATCTGGGCTCTGTTTACAAGGCTGCAGGCCTGGCTGAAATATTTGGGCGTCAATGAAGGTCACCTGTCAACTTAGAGTAGTGCCTGAAGATTACTCTGTGTGGCTATAAACGACTGTTAAATGGAATGATGAATTGTTGAAGGATTTTGAAAACGGAAAAAATGATAGTCATGCCGGCCCAGCATCCTCAACGTTGAAAAATGCCCCGGCACGAAGTGGTTAAATAAAAAAATGAAAATTATAATATTGGAAAATGTAATCACATAAAATCCGTACAATACAATTGCATAAAAATCATGTTACGTAAAATAGATTAACAAGAATCGGTTAACTATGGTAACAAAAACCCTTTTGCAGTGAAACCCCACCCCAAGAGGCTGTTGGACTTTGTTTTTTCCGAACCCAATGCCAAAGCCAGCTGTTATGGGCCTACCAGACCTATCCCCACAGAATTAAACACTTTACTACTGTTTAATTCTGTGTGGTTGGGGAAGGTTAGGGTTAAGGCTCGAACTGGAGCAGTACGTACCCTTCTCAACCAAATGGGTAACTGCAGATGACAAATGAAATCAGTGTTCATGAAGTCAGTCAAGATACGCTTTTTTTCTTTGGCTTCTGCAGGGCATCATAGCCAGCCCGGTGCTGGGTTACTTCATGGCCCGCATCTATCTCTTCATGGTGAAGGTGGGTGTGGACCCAGCCAAGCTGCGATTTCGTCAGCACCTGGACAATGAGATGGCCCACTACGCCTGTGACTGCTGGGATGCTGAATGCAAGACGTCGTACGTGAGTGACAGTAGAACACGAATAAGGGGTGTAAAACTGCTGGCCCACTCTCGATGTTGTCGACAATATTCATTTAGTTGTGGGTTGGAGTGCATATTCTAATGGCAGAAGAAGCTGTTTTGAATTTTAGTGCTGGGTGGACCGTTGTCAACCTTATTGCCAGTTAAGGCGATTGTGAAAGTGAAGCAACCTGTTGTCACAAAATCTTTGCAGCAAATTTCCCTGAAGTTGAAATATGTTCAACTCTTGCGAATAGATTTCAATCCGCTGTCACAAAATTGCATCTGTACTCAATATGAAGCAGCCTTTGGTTGGTTTGCAGTCATACCATCATTCATTTCTTCCTAGATGTCCAGAGATATGATGCATATGATGCAATGATGCCCACGTCATCACTGTATTATGTTGATCCCTGGATAGAGAGAAGCATCTTATGATAAAGTGCCCTGCTCAAGGACAGCCAGATTTTGAATCCAACAGAATGGAATTATTTAGTCTGACATTAAATTGGGTTTCGCAGGGTTTCTGGCCTAAATTCTGCAGAGGGTAATGGTCAGTAAAGGTGTTACAGAAATGAGATTTGAAACTTTGCGCAGCAGAGGAATAAACTTGATTTCAAGTTTTTTTGGTGGATGGCATCGATCACTAATTCGTTTGAGGACCACTGCTTTACCACTCAAAACAGACACTTCAGTGTTCTGCCGCCAATCTGTCACAAGTAGCTACCTATTTCTGTGTCATGTTTCAGGGTTGGGTGGAGTGTGTGGGATGTGCTGACAGGTCTTGCTATGATTTGAGCTGCCACATGAAGGCCACCAAGGTGCCGCTGGTTGCCGAGAAGAAACTCCCACAGCCGATATCCTTGGGAAATATAGGGTTTCAATGGATAAGTGACATAACAAGTTGCCTAGTGGTTTTCCGAGTCCAGTACCCGAGGTTTGTTTTGAGATTTGAAATGAGGAAAGTTTTGTCTTTCTTGCTAAATTTTAGGGCGAAAACTGAAGATGGAAAACAATTTGAGTGCCTATGTGATCAGAGATCCCACAAAGTGAGTCTTAAGACAAATTTTTCAATAATTTTAGGGTTGCATTGGAAGGAGCAAAGTGAGTTCTTTGTTTTGATGAATCACTCGGCTTAGCATTGTCATGAAAATGGACATTATGTGGGTGAAAATGTTGAGGGTTTCCGTTGATTTACACTGTCCAAGATTCTTGGAGAGGCCTTTGACTCAAAACAGGCTTCTGGCTGGGCAGTACTCGGGTCATTAGTTTTTTTCAAGGTTATTGGGGATGCACTTGCTAGCCCAAAGACCAGTCTTGCCTTAACCTCTAACCTCCACAAGACTGTTGACGTCATCGAGGTGGTCCCACAGAAGGGCATTGTGGGTAAAGCCTTCAAGAAGGATGCCAAGGCGATCATGGAGCACCTGGCGAGCATGTCGGAGGATCAGGTCGTGGAATTTGAGCTGGCCCTCAAGGAGAAGAGGTGAGTTACTTGCATGCAATGTGGCTGAGAGTCCAGTAGGAACCAGCGTTTGTAGTAGAGCTAATATTACATTGCTGTGTAAGTACACACAGATACTCCAGGCTCGATGGAGACATTTTAGCGAAACCTAGACCAGTTGCGTCTTAAGAAAAGTGACTCTTTGTCAAAAGCTGGAAGAATGATAATCATGCCCAATCATCACCCCAAAAAATATGTATTTAGTATTGCCTCATTTTGAAAACCAAACGTGGCTCACATCCCCCAAACTGTTTGTTTTGAAAAACCTGATAAAAAACTTCCAAGGTAAAAGATTTTCCAGTTTGATGTACAATGTATCATTGCCTCGATTGGGCCCTTTTAAGTTTTCTGAGTCGGTCAGTGTCTGATTTGTGTCTTGCTGTTGGATAGTGAAGCAGAAGTACAAGTGGATGGCAAGTCGTTCAGCCTGAAGCCCGACATGGTAACCATCAAGAGATACCAAAAGACACTGCATGGTATGTTAACACGGTTAAGGTTATTGTTGGTTCTTATAATATGCGACTAGATCCCATCAGCAGAGCCAGGATTTTTTCCAGACCTCCAGGCAGGAGAGAGATTTTGCCCCCTCCCAAAATGTGGCTATTCCATGCCCAGTTTTATTGACACGTGGTATGCATGTAAAGACATCCCATTCTGAGTACGGCTGTGAAGTTTGAATTCTAGTCTACATGAGGCTTTGTTGTTACGGAAATTTCTTTACTTTTAGGGTTTCATGTGTGCAGGTCCTTGCACATTCAGCATCTTTGTTGAAAGAGTAAATTTTTTGATTATCTTGGAAAGATGGTCATTTAAAATGAGAATGATTGCCCCATTATGACATTGGTGTCAAAATGAATGGAAGTTATCAGTGGGAACTTCCTGGAGATTTGGCACAATAAAGAAATGAATTTCTTGTTGCAAATAATGAGTGGTACCATCACACCCTCACCCATCTCAATTCTCTTTTCCAACAGTTGAGGAGATCAAGCCATCTGTCATTGAGCCCTCGTTTGGAGTGGGCCGAATCTTGTACTCCATCCTGGAGCACAACTTCAAAGTCAGGGAAGGAGATGAACAGCGAACGGTAAGATGGCCAGCAATTTCAGTAATAGATGCTTGGAAAGAGAGACCAGTGATGTGACCTTGTTAAGGGGCGGCATGAAACGTGCTCAAGTACAGTCGCTGTGAAGTAGTTGTTCAGAATCTCCTCTTGTCTGTATGGGAGTGTGAGTTTTAATCACTTGGGATCTGGATCAGTTTGTTGGTCCTTCTGAGGTGAATTGTCTCTTTTTTGCATCACTCGTGATTAATCTGAGTTTTGGTTAAGTAGACTTCTTTGCTGGAATAGATTTTCTTTTTATTATTTGTCTTATTGAGTTTAGCATAACTTCAGTTGGCGTGACAATGCCAGAAACCCAGTCGACCAGTGTGACCCATTTGTAATAGATTATGTTACCTTAAAGACTTTAGTGTCAAGTGTCGAAGTGGAAGTCTCAGCCTCATCCTGACCAAACTCTTTAAGAAAGACACGTATCATTCCTAGCAGATTGAATGGGATTAAATCAATATGGTTGAGTACTCCGTAGCAGCTACTGAGTGTGTTATGACTCTCCTTCTGTCTCTAGTATTTCACCTTGCCAGCCATCGTTGCTCCCTACAAGTGCTCCGTGCTACCTCTCAGCAGCAACAAGGAGTTTGAGCCACTGGTGAAGGACTTGTGTGAGTGCAAACCAACCGAGCTGTTTGACCCTTCTGTTATGTTTCAGTTTGCAGCATTTGTGTGTCTCAGATTGAGATGACTGTCAGAAAAATGTAATTGGATGACATGCGTGACGGAACCGTTTCTGCTCCACGGGCCATACTGTGTAGCCCCCCCCACCAGTGCCATCACTTCTGTTCAGCTCACAGTGAACTGACATTGAACAACTTGAGATGTTCTGGTTTTGTCCATTTTGTTTAATAAATCCCCCCGGTTGCATGCTTTTGGTGCGTTCTTCTTTTTAAATTTGTCTCCACATTTGACCAATTGCAGCCAAGGCCTTGTCTGACGCCAACATCTCCCACAAGGTGGACAGCAGCTCTGGCTCTATCGGGAGACGTTACGCCCGGACGGACGAAATCGCTATCCCGTTCGGGATAACGGTGGACTTTGATTCCTTGAAGGAGCCCCACACGGCAACACTGCGGGAACGGGACACCATGAAGCAAATACGCGCCCCGGTGAGTGGCAAATCAGGGCCGAATTTTTTTCCCCTATCCTGTTTGGTAACTGTTAACCTTCTTGATACTTTTGAACATAAGACTTGGTGGTGATACTCACTTGACGTACATGTACCTTATTGCCTATCATGCACGGATATTTCAGCACCCACCTTCTGAAAGTGGCCATCTGATGGACTTGATAAGGAAATCAGTCTGGTTTAGGCATGAGCAGATCCTGCATGCACAACTTAGGCCTTGTCAAATAATTCCACAGTGAAATTTTCCTTGACTAGTCTTTAAACACACCTGTGCTCAGTTTGGTTAGCTCTAACATTTGGTTAAAACAAAAAGATTTTGCTCTTAAGAATTACTGAATAGCTGGCATGGTAAAATATGAATTGTCACAAATTTGCATGCACGATAAACTCCATTATTTGGATTTGCATCTCACTTTCAGGTGGATGAGTTGCCCACAATTGTGAGCGATTTGTCAAACGGTAAGATAACGTGGCTGGACGTTCTGCAGAAGTACCCCAGCTTTGAGGGACAGGAAAGCACATCTGGCCAATAAAGGATGATGCTCATGACATGCTCACCTTCAAGTCCGTTGCAAGTAATACATTTGAAAATATCTTCTTCTTTTTTCAATTTTTGTTTTTGAACATATACTTGTGAATTCAAATTTGAGATCCTCTAAGTTAGCAACTGTTGCCGGATAAAACGCGGAAAAAAAGAAATTTGCAAAGCACTGAAATAATTTGTTCATCCAGTAAAACTAAAACTAGTCTAATCTGACAGGCAACCTCCATTTATGCCCGATTAATACAGCCACACCTGATACCAAGTAAAGAGCCCCCATTGTGCGGTGTTGGCCCAGTGCATTGCTGGATGGCTGTGTTGTCTTTACTAATGCAGCCAGATTCCATGAGCGTGCAGTGGTATGGTATCGTGCATCGCTGGAATGCTGGAAGGCTTTTGTCCCCGCTGATAATCTGCTGGTGCTGGCAGTGACAAACAGTGGTATTGTTTCAAAATAATGACGGATTACCTCCGCTATTGCCAGCACTCTGTGTTGACAGCATATGAACCTTGATTGGCTAGTCCCAGCAGCTCGGTCTTTTGTTACGAGTTCGGTATTTTGTTACAAGGCCCAGTTCGTTAGTTCCGATTTCGGGTACCCCAGCCAGGAATATACGGTCAATGTCTCCGGTACCAGGAATCCCGGTGCCGAGTGGTTAATGCACTCCTGATAGAACTTGCCCGAATCATATAACACAGCAACAGCATTCCCAGTCAGGATTCATTTCAAAGTCATAAATATGTCAGACTTTGGCATAAGTTGATCTTCTAGGTAGTTCTCAAATTTATCTTACACAACTGGTCTCTGGATACTTAAAATCATGTTTACAAAAAAATCTGTGTGAAAGAGTGAATAAAGAAGTTATAAAATGTAACTATGTGGTATTTGTGGGTTACCAATGCCAATGAAATCAGTGGATTTTGTGCATCGAGTGAGAGAAAGTGGACAGTAGATACAGTGGTCAGTTCCAATGTCTTAACCAACTCTATCGCCTTGTCATTGGGGGGAGGGCGGTAATACTGTAGGTAAGGGAGGCGTAAGTGGTCGAGTGGTATTGTAATATGTTATGGGTTTGTGCATCAATGAAAAGGAGCACTTCCTTGCCCGTCTAGTGACTTCCCGTGGGGCTGACACCATTGGCATTAACCTGGTCGATGCTCGCCGTTCCCTATTTAATACATGCCACCGGGGACTCTGAATAAAGAAGCAGGCGGTCAACTCAGCTCGTCAGCAATTCAGTGGTACTTGGAGGCCTAACACATTATCTCTTACAATTGTCAGATTGTTTCAGGCGAAACAGGTCATATCTGTGGAACTTACGGATGAGAAATACATGTAGCACCCCTGAAATATGGCCGGCAAATGTGGCACATGTAGTGTATTTGTGGTATCGTGTTGTATTCAGTCTGATAATAGCAGTGCTTAAGAAATTTTCCAGGGTTGCATTGCATCACTACAACATCTGGCAGTTCAAGTGGCGTTAAAAGTTAGTACATGTAGGAATCCTTATAAGGGGTGAATTAAAGCGTCCGAGACTTTGGTTGGGGAAATTACATAGGAGTGATTTTCAGGGTGATTAAAAAAACAAAGAAACGGTTAGGAAATAAAAAGCAGTGTTGACCTCAGATTCAAAGTATTTTTAGACCTTGTGCAAAGCAGAATGACGCAACTATTAACTTTTAATTATTATGTCAATAATATATCTTTCAGAGATTTACCAAAACACTGAAACAATCCCCAAAATGCTAAGAAATGGTTACAACTTGGTATTTACAGTAAATAGAAAGAGGCTTCAAGTTACTACATGTACATTGTAAATTGTTTTTAAAATCAAAGTCATGCTGACGGGTGAGATTTGTCAGGATTTTTCTTGATGTCAGGATTTTTCATCAAGATCTTCCTGATTTCATGATTTTTCAAACAATCTTTATAAAAATCTGGAAATCTTAAAAAATCTTATATGTAAATGTGACTCACTCTGTGAAAATGAGTTTTAAGTTGCCAGAGCCACTTTGGAGTAAAAAGTCCTTTAGAATAATTTTGCACGTGTAAATCATTAGCAACCCACAGCATTTTTCACCATGGAGTATCCACTTTCATCAGGATGCCAAACTGAGTAATACATCAAAACAAAAAACTCAATTTGCTCTTTCTAATACAAATGAAAACTCAAAATGTGGCTCTGGTGACACAGGACTCATTTTGACAGAGCGGGTCACAAATGCTGATAAAAAAGTTAGGCTATAAGAGTGCTCTCAGGAAAAAAACAAATATCATAGACTCCAGCTGGGGGCCCTCAAAACCTTTAGTTATTTTGTGGCTATTTCATTATTCATCAATCTCACCCTTGTACTAAGGTACCGGTATTCTAAATACATATACTAGCTAAGTGAGCCTACTTACAAACATCACTGGAACAACATATTGCTTAGCTTTCCCTTTTTGAAGATGGTTGATTATCATGGAAAGGCAATGTTGGCGTTTACAAGAATTAACAGAAGAGCCTAACTGATGGCTTTGAAAGAAAAGACTGGTCAGATGGTCCCGCTTTCAATGAGGAGGGCCCAAATTTTGCCCTATGCTGCCTGGCAGGAAAATTAACAATCTGATTTAAAAAACAAGTGAGCCAATTTCCGCGAGCTTCTGAACTGGAAACTTTATTCGGCCAGGAAAATATTTAAGAGTCAAAGTAACATGTGGCACAGGGTGCCTGTCGCAGCTGTTAGAGATCATTGCTCAGTACGCTAGAACTGTTTTTGAGCAAGGTACACCCTATTGGGCCTGGATTGTAGTCTCACTTGTTCATGTATAATTTATTCAAATGACTGACTTTCTACTGTGTGAAAAGTGAAAAGATGTAATTTCCAAACTGCTTACATTAAGAACAAAACAACCTGACTTTAGAACAGCTTCCTCAATCAACAAGCTCTCATTGGTTTTCTTCTAAGTGCATATATTTTGTACTTCTCTAAACTCCACACAATACACAATAACAAAATCTTCAGGCATCTGTATATGTTTCCTCAACCTGTTCCCCTATTCTAATATTCAAAAAGCAAAAGGTAATACCCTACTATGGAAACAGTGGGGCATTTCACGTTTCAAACTAACTATGCACCACTTTGTAAACCCCTGTTGCCCTTGTAATGCATCTGTAGGATGCTCATTATGTGCCTATTATTTGAGATCAAAAGGCCGTCCAGTGATGAATCTGTCAATCATATCAAAGCTACGACGAGGTTGGTCGTAGGGTAGGATATGCCCGCCCCCTCGCACTAACACCTGTTGATGTAAACAAACAGACTTTTTACAGCACGAAACTGTACGACTTAAGTAAATGAAGATGTAAAATTGCTGTTGTCAGTTCCTCAAAATTGCACAATCGCTCGAAAATGGTTTCAACGTCAACCACTCCAACTATAAAGGTCACAAAGGAAATGCAATGTCTACATCTTTAACCCACAAATTGTTTAGTTGATACTGTTCGAAATCTTGGACAATTGCAAATGTGGATAGTGCTCTGTTGAAATGAATGTTATGGCAAGAGTCTTTGAGGCTCCAAAAATCTATCCCCAGAGGCAGCACTTGTTATGCACAGGGACATTTGAACTGCCCAGTCAGTGAGTGTGCGCATAAGTGACTCACCTGCTGAAGATTCTGCACCTTCTTGGCGTAGCCGGCAACTTCGGTGTCGCCCTGCACTTTCCAGATCTTCCTCTCGGCAAAGATGTACTCGGCCATGCCCTTCCATTCTAATTGGTCCAGGAAAGCTTCCGTCAGAGGGGCCGCGACAATGACGTCCAGCTGACCGCTGTAAAACAGAATCTGTGTGGCAAATTGTGAAAAAAGATATTTGGTTAATTCAGTGTCCCAGAACATACCTCGACAGTAGCAAAGGGGCCTTTGAAAATGTACGAAAAGGCATACCAGTGTTAAACTGATATTCCACAAATTTGCATACTGTTCCTTATTTGCATGTAATGAATATTGATGATGTGCGTACAGAGTGCTTATGGGTAATTTTGTTTCGAAATATTCCATCCTAAGGTTTAAGTATAAGGTCCGAACGCTTAATTTAACAAGAGCTCAGTAGCTCAGGAGGGTAGTTCCTGGGATTCTGATCCAGGGGTTCCTGGATCAAATCCCAGGGGTGGCCCTGGTGGAAAAAGGATTTTTTTACTTTTTTCGCTCTATATTATAAGTTTTCTGACGAAAAAGAGCATGGGTGGGGATTGAACCCAGGACCCGATGAGTAGAAGTCCCATGCCTAAGCCTCTACCCAATCAGGGTTTTCTTGTTTGAAAGAAGGATTTTCGCACTTATAAACATTAGATTTGGAGATAGTCTCTGGAGAGAGCTGAATATTTCAGGGGTAAGGCAAGGGCCTTTGGAGTGGAGTTGGGTTGGTAGCAAGGGGTATACATGTACCTTGGCAGGAAGGCAAGCTTGAGGGTTACTACAGTGTAAACTTGCCAGTAAGCCAACTGACTGATAAACATCTACCAAGAGTCTACCATGTCTTAAGTGAGAGTGAACCCTGAATATTCAGCTGTACAGTGATCTCCAGACTTGTTTGTGTTTTCAAGGCATTTCTTCCAAGTGCTTCCAAGACTATTAACTTCTTTGCATTGTTTAGTTTGGGCTAACAGGTTTGCCTTCAAAGACCAGCACACAAGAACAAGATGGTTACAATGCCAACATGTATAAGTTGCCGTGCAATGGTATAGGAATTTATTTGAAAAGGTAGGTACCATACGAAATTTACATGTACATCTACATGAGCGTGCTAAATATAAACACATGTATAAATGCATTATGAGCTGTTACTATTATTTACATACATACACTGCCTCTGCAAATTGAGCAAATAAAAGAGACACTCTCTGTAACCTGGCCCCTGCACCCACTTATAAACACACTTTGCTAAACATTATTTAAAATTTCCTGTTTTTTTACTGGCATTCAATGTCAGCTTAGTTTTCAGGTTGTCTCAGAATAAAAATGTAGGCGTACTTCTTTAGTTAATTTAAATACAATGCGTATTGTAAAAAGTTGAAGATCACAATATCTGGCCCTTGTTTTAAGCTACGTGTTAATTAAGCAATCTATTAATACATTTTCCCTTCTCTAAATTTGTTGCACTAAGATGCAGTCTTGGATAAATCCTTCAAGTTACAATGCACATTCCATAATGGCGAATAATTACAAACTCTGGCTGTAATCCTGAGCGAATAGTTAGGAATAAGTTGTATTTTGCACCCAAAGGGTCTTTAGGTCAAAGTTTGGTTTTTATTTCAAATTTGCTAGCTCAACATCTTGATTTACAGTTTGCTGTTTATATCTTTACTTTTATTTTCCAGGCAACAAAGTACCCTCTAACCTTAGTTTGTGGATGAGTCCATTCAATCAATTTTCCAAGAAGTTTACACAAGAGACAAAGACGTTTTTTACCAAATTCTGTTTCTACTTCATATAGATCTTAACACTGCAGATGGCAAAACTGGTTCCAGCACTAAGTTGTCATTGCTATAGAGGTCAAAAAACTCACTTATTCCTAAGACACTGTCGGAATTGTAAGATTTCGTAAAAAGGGTAGCTCAAATCAAGCTTTAGACGAGATTACTGTTTTTGTTGTAAATAGCTGGGTGTAGGAATAAACTTGATATTTATGCATAGTTACTGTAAATTGTGAACTAGGTTTAAAAAAAATGTAACTAAGTCCTTTGGCTCTTATTGTGGTGCTTACTGTGGCTTTCTTCCTAGAATAACATCACCGTTTTCCTCATGAATACTAGAATACTCACTGGTATAAATCCATAAGGGACCAAAATTTTTACATACAGCTAATTGAAAAACAGGTGAATTTTCAAGGGTTTGATTAAAAACAATTGCATTATACATAGTACAGGCAACACCAACCTTGCGAACAACACTGCCTGTTGAAATCAGTAATCAATCAACCGAAAACAGGTCAATCTGGTTACACAAATCACTTCATGCAACAGTACATGTGCAAGACATTGGGGATGTGATGAAAGGAATGTTTTGCCCTGATGTACTGACTGACACATGAGTAAAAATCTTGACTGATTGTGTCTGTTAGCAATTGGAAGGCATATGACAGCATAGGTGACAAAGTAAAGTATGCAATCTTAAATCAAAAACTGACAAAGCAGACGACTGAAAAAAAATTGCTCAGCAGAAAAAAATCCACATACCATGCTCATGAAATTTGACATGTACTCATGCCAAAGAACCCACACTCATACTCCAAAAAGCCTACGCTCAAACTTGTACTCATAAAAAGTGGTACTCATAAAATTGGAATGAAAGAAAATGCTTGCAAGCAAACAAATCTGTACATCTCAAGCAAACAAATTTGCATGCTCATCCAAAAAAAGCCTTATGTTCCGATATTTCTTCATGGCATAGTACTCGTACCAGTACTAAAAGGAAAAATCCTTAAGAGTTGTCACAACGTAAATGAAACCGTACTCTCATGAAGAAAGTGCTCATACTTGTCCTTACAAGATGACAAAATGGCTGGGCCTTGTGATGATCAAGGCAAAGTGCCATCCTGCACCTGTGGAAATGTGCCAAATAATGCAGCAGCAGCCTGTCAACCTTAAAAAGCTCCTTACACTTGTCATCAAGAACTTGTAAATGGCACTTGGGGAAATGTACTCAAACTCGAAACTCACAAGAAAGACTCGCATTAATGCTCCTGGCAAAATACTCGGACAGCATGCGAAAATGAACTGGACTACTTCTCTACCGGCTACCAACCTGGTAGTTTTGGTCAGCGAGAAAGGCCACCTCTGCCTCCACCGACTGCATGAAATCTTCCCGGAGGTAGTCAGAGACCTTATCCCCGTTGTGGAAGGTCAGGTTGCCCACGTGGATGGCCTTCCTGACCTCTGGTAGGGCCAGGTAATTATTGAAGTAGCTCTGGTCAACAGGGGTCTGGGGAAGTGGGAACCAAATTCATCGGTTTAATCATGATTAGAGTTGTAAATGGACATTCCACGACCATCAAGCTTCCTGGGGTAAACCGGTTGGGTTTGAATCTGGTGAAGCACAGTAAATGACTGTTGATGAAATTTTCTTTCGGGAACGTGTAAGCTGAAAGACATTTTGATACTCACGTTGGTTCTCATGTAGTTGTAGTAGTCGGTGCAGCCGGTAATGTTCCGGAAGAGGCTGTCTGTGTCGCTGTTTATTAGCAAGTCAATCGCCTGAGAACGCAGATCAAGTTTGCAACATTCAGCGATAAATTTCACAATGTAAAGACCTGCATGCAAATGCATTCCAAGCGAATACAGGAAATACCGACAAACAACAATAACAAACTCTGGTCCATACAAAAAAGGCAACTCTTTCTTGTCCTTTCGTGGAAGCGAACCCCCCCCCAAATTTCCAGCTTGGATGGTTGAAAGGGGAGGGGAATAGATATTTAACATGGCAGTCAGTAGTTCTGCTTTGAACAAATGACAGGCATGACATTTGACCTTAAGGGAAAAATAGGAAAAAACTACAGGAATAAGGTGCAAAATGTTGAAAACCGAGGAAAAAAATAGTAAATGACAGGAAACAAAAACCCTGGGTCCTGTTAAAAATATATTATGCCTGACAGGTTCTACTTTATTTCTCCTTCACTTTTTTACCGATTTTTTCCTTTACTGGATTTGGGGGAGGGGGCATCTGTGATTTTAACCAGCCCTTAGAGGAAAGAAGAATGTTCAATTACATGGGCTGCGCCTTCCCAGTCTTTGGCATTAATCAGTAGGACAATTTCGGCTGTGGCCTTGTCTATAATCTCCTTCTGAAGGAAGTCGGCCTGCCCCGTCTGCAGCATGAAAGCACCATAGCCTGGAATCAGCTGCGGACACAAAGGAGACGTGGGAATGAATGACGGAATGCAATGACACAGGCTATGGAAGTCTGCCTGACATGTCCCATCCACGGCACAGCCTTGAACAGGCTCTACACACACACGAAAACATGGACATGAATGAGGGAGTAAAATGGCACAGGCTATGGAAATCTGCTTGCCCCATCCATAGCATATAGCCTTGAACGTGTCATGGTTGATAAATAAAACACGTGAAGCAGAGAGCAGAAGTGTACAGGCTATGGAAGTCGATCTCTCTGTCCACATGCAACGCCCCGTACGAAATTATTGGCTAAACATTTTAATAGGTATGAAGAGTTTGCACAAAATGCTTTCCAAATGAACCATAAATTCCCATCCCTCAGACAGAAACCAACTTCGCGACTTACTTTGACTGGGGCAGTGAATCCATCTCCTATGGCCATTCCTTTAAAATTAATCTTGATCTTGGCTTCCGGGTTTTCCACGTGGATCACGTAGCTGAGAGCAGGTACGTACTTGCCAGCATAGGACTTGGGGGGCAGCACAAAAAGGTCAAAGGTTAACACCAAAAGAGCCCCCCCGTTTGACCTCATTACTGAGGAGGAACCTGGTTCAAAGATCACACACTGTAAGTTGGTGGTTGGGATTCGTAGCTTCATAGGGTTAGGGGTTTGAAACCAGCTGGTGGCAGCATGCTGTGACCTTGGGCCAGTCGCTGTACCCCTATGTGCCCCTTTAAATGTACCTAGAGGTAAATTACCTGCGAGGGCAGCTATAGTACTAGTTATTACATTTAGCCGTTAGTGCCTGATGTGGCAGCACCAGGCCAGTCGAATTCCCGAGATATTAATGATAATATATTGGCACCTATGAATGAGAGATACTCTTGGACACTGTGCACCTTATAAATGCTTTGCTATTATTTTTATTATTATCAGAGTGCAGATGGCACTGAAAATTAGTACAGGTGCGTATGAACCTGCAATATAAGGCCATGTCCGAATCACTTTGCTGTGGCTTGAAATTGAACACAACTCTATGGGAACTGGCTGCGGCCACTGCCATAGACTCGTGCATAATTTCCAGCCATAGCCAAGTGATTCAGACATGGCCTTATAGGGTCTACATAGTTTCCCAGCATTCTTTTCAGTGAGTAATTTGGCTAATCTGCATTTGTAAGTTTGATGTCTTGACATTCCTACATGTACCCCTCTCAGACTTCAAATCCTGACCCACAAAAATGGGCCTCATCAGCTTGGATAGTAACCACATTATGTACACACATACCTCTTACTGAGTTGTGGGGACACAACACCTGTTGAAATGCAGGTGTTGTGGGGACGATTACAGAAAATGGGGACAAAGTTTGTCCCAACAACTCAGTCCCGACTCTCTAAACAAAAGCACTTGATGTACCCTTAATATGGTGAAGGCCTAACCGGCGTACACATGCCACGCATACAGATCTCAATTGCTGTATGTGATCTGTATACTCACCTCACCCGTTGCAAAGAAAGCACTTTTCTGATACTGGGGAAACAGCTCAAAAAACTGGACCAAGGCACTGAAAAAAAAAAGAAAATTGCCAAGTTTGAAGAATTCCATTTCACTAGGAAATATTAATTTTGAGAGGCTGTCCACTGAGAAAGCACATGTATTCACAACAAAACTAAATCAAATCAACAGTATTTGGAAAAACCCAGTGAATTGAGCTTGTGTGTAAGTTAATTAAACTAGATATAACCCTGTTGGACATTAATTCTGAACACAAAAAAACTGGTTTTCTTCAGGAACCATATATTTCTAAAGACCTGTAAATTTCTGTCTGTGAAATCTGACAGCAACTCAGTTTAATAAACAAAGGAAACACGGCAGAAGAACAGAGGAATTGGCTACGTTTTTGAGAATGGCACCCTACTCTACAAGTGAGAGACATCGCTCCTCAACCAACTTTTCTCTGCAATTCAATCAATCCACTCTTCAACTTCAAATTATTGGCAGAAAGCTGAAATTAACACAAAAAAAGTGCTGACCTGTTTATGGCAAACAGTACCACTACATAAAGTAAGATGGCTATGACATTCATCCTACCATGCACAACCAAATGATCCTACCTGTACAGGTTGTGTTCCCCTGTGGTACCAGTGCATGGTCCTACCTGGACAGGTTGTGTTCCCCTGTGGTACCAGTGCATGGTCCTACTTGGACAGGTTGTGTTCCCCTGTGGTACCAGTGCATGGTCCTACCTGGACAGGTTGTGTTCCCCTGTGGTACCAGTGCATGGTCCTACCTGGACAGGTTGTGTTCCCCTGTGGTACCAGTGCATGGTCCTACTTGGACAGGTTGTGTTCCCCTGTGGGTACCAGTGCATGGTCCTACTTGGACAGGTTGTGTTCCCCTGTGGGTACCAGTGCATGGTCCTACTTGGACAGGTTGTGTTCCCCTGTGGGTACCAGTGCATGGTCCTACTTGGACAGGTTGTGTTCCCCTGTGGTACCAGTGCATGGTCCTACCTGGACAGGTTGTGTTCCCCTGTGGTACCAGTGCATGGTCCTACCTGGACAGGTTGTGTTCCCCTGTGGTACCAGTGCATGGTCCTACCTGTACAGGTCCTTGGCCACCGCTGTCTCATTTCTTGCATAGCCCTGGTCATTCTTGGTAAAGCTAAACCCTGTACCAACCTACAGGTGCAGCAAAGAACAAGTAAGACAATGTCAGTTACCTGGTACAATACACAAAATAGCATTAATGAAAGACACATGAGTTGTTGTTAGACTTACTGGATTGTCTATGTAGAGCATTGAATACTTGGTAGTCCAGGAATACTTCCGCGGCAACACTAACAACGGTCCAGATACAAAAAGAAAAATCACAGGTTTTGGAAACAGTTTGCTATTAAACTACCAGTGACTGGTACCAGTGAAAAAACCACCAGATGGGATTCGCAGTCCAGAATTTCATTTTAAACTGGGCTTTAGGTTCTAGTACCGGTATATCAGTACTCCATATTTTGCACCTGGAAGCTGCTGTATCTGGGGCAGTCAGAGGCAACTTAAACTTCATAGATGAATAAACAATTAGTGATGTTAAGCAAGTACGACAAGGGTAAGGAAAAAAAATCAATTTCCGTCTTAAAGACAGGCACTTGCTCAGTTGAATGTTTATGCCATGACATCAGTTGGAAGGACCATATGGACCATCTCAAACATTTTAAACTTCACTCGTAAACATTTTCAGGTACAATTGGGAAGGATTAAAGGGGTGGGGCTTTGTTTTTGGGGGGATGGAGGAGCTATAATGCCAATTTCAGAACTGATCACACTTCATTATCAATTAAAAAAAATTTAAGCCGTGACAAGTATTGCCCTCTCTACTCTGAGGTCTTGAGTTTTTTAAACCTTGGGTACAGAGATACATGTACGTACATTTTAAGTCCTTTGTCACTGAAAACGGGCCATGCTCCACAAACAGGCCAAACAGGGATGTGCCTCCTGGGCCTCCTTGTAACCATAGCAACACTGGAGCATGCTCCGGATTTAACTGCAGAGGAGAAGGGTGACAGAAAAACAACATGTAAATGGATGTACAATGACTGTACCTCACCCTGTTACCATGGTGATAATGTCACAGTGGATAGGGTTGCACGCGTGAAAGCAATAGCGAACAGTGGATTAATTGTCTCCAGAAAATGTGACAGAAGTTTTCACTGATAAAAGACCAAACCTAACGTACAGAATCTAGACAATGTCATTCCTGTGGTAGCACTTAAGACATGATTTAAGAGTCACAGTCACAACACCCTATTCACCCCTTGGTATTATTCTAGCTGAAAGTCTTAACCTCCGAAGAAAGCATGATATACCAGCCAACCTTTGATATACCTGAGTCCCCTGTATGAATGGCCCAAAAGTCACAAATAATTAATACATGTGCGGTAGTTCTTACTTACATTGGCCTCCGATTTTTCCACACTCCAGGCAGCAGCCGTGGAGCAATTTTTGCTACCAAAAGGGGGCTGTGCACAGTGGTCAAGCCCATGCCAAATTCAACAATCTGTCCACCTCCATAAACTGCTGGCACTCTGTGCCTCTGTTTGAAACCTTGGAGAATCAGCATGTAGATGTAAACTCCAACTGGAGGTCAGCCGTAGCTGTGTACACAAATGACCTGATGCAGCTTACATGACTTCCAGCATGAAGTGGTTTATGACAAGTCTGAGAGCTTTGCACGAGCCTCGCACAAATAAGATTGGCTTTTCACTCCAACTGTCAGATATTTCAACATTCACCTCAACTATCACACTCCTCGCCCTAACCTAATCTTCCCTAAGAAAGCTCTTTGAATCCTCTCAAAATCTTCCCATGCACTAAAACCATTAAAACAACACCCTGGTGAAGTAATCAAGACCGAGCTGAACAGCTTGAACCAGGTACATTTTGGGAAAAATAAAAATTGAATGCATTTTTTCAAATTGGCTTTTTTTCACTTCTTTTATCTTTTTTTAGTCCTTTAATCTCAGAGTGGGTTCCTGTTACAAGTACCCACGTACAGCCTACCTGTTTTGTTGTACAGGGTACGTGGTTCCCAAATACATGTACATTGTACCACCCCAAAAGCAAACCCAAAATGTAAACCTGTGGAGTTTTACAGTGTCTCGGATGAACACTGTATATACAGTGTTATGAATATACCTGTCCGTCGGTGTAAAGACAAGTTGATGTACTTTCATGAAACGCAAAAAACTGGATCAGGCATAATTGCCAATAAAGGAAAGTGCTTGCCAGAGTAACCTTTTGTCCCCAATGCATTATGGAACTGAATGGGTGCTTTAAAGAACACAATAGATGAGGCCGCACTCATGTTTGACATTTTAAATATTGAAACAGATACATTTACCTCCATTTTTTAAGGGGAATTAAGTGCGTGCGTCACAAACTGTGTGAAAAAAAATTATTCAGAGCAAACTAATGATTTAGTTTTGATACTGATAACAATGTAAGCAGACACCGTGCATATCCCAAGCTCAGTTAGTTCTCGAAAGCAGACTGGGTGATACAGAGACAAACTGAAATTCACCAGAGTCATGATATTTGCCCTGACAGTGATCATTCTGGTTGTTGTAGCAGTGGGCATGGACACCTGCCCTTCATCAATTACTGTACAGGCACCTTGTCCCCCATCATGGCAGTCATGGCGACACTCTTGTTATCGATTCACTGATAAGCCAGCTAACTGGTATCAGTCCAAGTTGGCTTGTCAGACCATGGGAGGCAAGATGGCTGTTCCATATTCACAGGAGGAAAACGAGTTCATGATGCAGATGGCCCAAAGGCAGAATATTGGCCGCCTCTGGCTTGGATGCGGTGACCAAGAAACAGAAGGGAACTGGGTGTGCGAAGGACAAGGGGCAGGTGAGCCATTCTTCAACTGGACACTCGGAGAGCCAAATGATTCTGGTAATGAAGACTGTATTGAAATATTCTCACGATATTACAGAGGTGGTTGTATAAATGACAATGACTGTGGCACCTTACTCCGAGCTATCTGTGTACAAAGACAGCCTAGTTGCATCCATCGTTCAACTCAAC
This sequence comes from Acanthaster planci, assembly GCF_054643075.1. Taxonomy (NCBI): domain Eukaryota; kingdom Metazoa; phylum Echinodermata; class Asteroidea; order Valvatida; family Acanthasteridae; genus Acanthaster; species Acanthaster planci. Next base: position 3,670,504 of record NC_141793.1, read on the forward strand.
CTGCATGTGGTTATCAACCACAGCAAGCCTGTCACTACTGCTTTGCCACAGATGCAAACGGACGGCTTCTCAACTCCTGCCTTCTCGATCATGTAATCAGAGAGTTTGTTACCCAGAGTAACCTCAGTTGCGCCTCGGCCTGCATTGTGGAGCCTGCGTGTCACTCCTTTGACATCAAGCACAATGACCAAGGACAGACAATCTGTCAATTAAACAATGCAACTCGCTGTGAAGACCCAGATAGTTTTCAAGACATTGGTTCTCTATGCGTCTATGCCCAAGAGTGTGTCAACTAGCCGAGAACAAACAGGCAAGATTTTCTTAATCTTCGTGTGCAAAACCTAAATTACATTCTGACCCATTACAGTTTCAAAACTGGGGGAAAAATCTAATATCCTAAAGAAACATAAATTAACCAAAAATCCATTGTAAAAAGTCCATTATTCCAGCATATTAGTCACTCATAATATGAAATGCAACCTGTTCTTTGTGCCAGATTTGGCTTGAAGAACAAGACAAACCATGACAATGAATGAAAATATTCTGTAATCATTTGGCAACATGCACCGTTCATGTAAATTGGTAATTCTTTTCCTTCAATCTAAAACAACTGAACATGCTGAAACACAGAAAGGTACATGTACATCTTGTCTGTGCCTTTGGCTGTTGTGATCCAAGAGTGGTATACCTCACTTGTTTGTTCATCACATCTGTTGTTCGGATGGCGCCATGTCTAGCCTACCAGTATGCTGAGTTGTAACTCAGCCAATTAGTCTTCTATTCAACCTGTCTAGATAATGGCAAACCCCAAAGAAAAAGTGTCACAGTCTGTTGTGGTGCCAAATTGTCTCAACCCATGATTGCTTGCGCTACTGGTATGCATTATATATTTTGTTTCCTTCGTTTTTCTCAAATTTCTGGGGAATGCGGTGGCATATTTAATGGAGAGTGTCTTCCCCCCTCACCCTTTTGCTGGATCCCTGATACAGAATAATCCAACGAAACGACCCACATACACACAAGTAACAAATCCAATGCCATTCTCAAACTTGAGATGAATGTGCATTCACAACAATCACTTGATGGAAGATAAATATTTGCAACTACGGTGCAGCTAAGTAATGGTTTCAAGTTCTGCTGGCTGGACAGGTATGTACATGTTATCCCATCAGGATAGTCCTCTGGCTGACAGGAATGGCTGAGACCTTAGTCTGTAGAAAATTTATCGTTGATTTTTTTTTCATGATGTGCTTTTTAAAAGAGTCCTAATGTAAAACTTTGGAATATTGGTCAAGCCTGTTTCCATAAAGGCCCAAAATACTTTACTAAGTCTTTTGCTAACGAATTGGTACTTTTTATATACTTGGAGATTTGAGAAGATATTGCACAATCCTAATAATAGCACAAATAATTCTGTTAATGGAGTCAAATTGCTGGTATCTGTTATATGCAAGCTCAGATGTCACAATCATTTCAGTATACTACAATGAAAAAGGACAGAAGATGCAGGCTCTTTCTAGAACTGAATGAAGAGCTGGCCCTGGTTGGACTATGTACCACTTCTTGTCAATCGAGTAGTAATCAGAGAGCTTTAAAGTGCCGACAGACTTGAGCATCTGGAATTTCACCATGTATGTGAAATGGTAAGCAATGTTACCAGAGAAGAGGACGTACCGTACATGTAATAATTGCAAGTAATAAGTAAGGGCCACCCAAGGTCTTGTTTTGTGTAACAGTACCATAACTGCTTTCCACTGATATATGAGAACTGCAAATTACCCTAACAAAATCTCAAATGAGATTGACACTTAACTTCACTGATGCCATTAAAGCATGTCAAGTTTTAATAACAATTGGGCATGAGACTCCCCTACTCTGCAAGTTGTGAGAGGGTCTAAAAAGTCAAGTGTATGCATTTGAAAATTCACCATACTGCATGCATACATGTACATGTACTCTGATGACGTACTGTAAATTTCCCTCAAAACTGTACCCGGAAATCTCCTAAATTAATGTCTACTGCTTTCCACTAAACTCAATCTCAACCAAACTGGGACACTCTGCTTGATGTACAGCTCAGTAATTTCCATCATTGTGCAGTGCTACACATATCCAAACATTGCCTGGGCTTTCTCTGCCAATTTCAACACACTTGCGAATTTGTGCAGAATTAAAACTTTGCTCATGCTTGGATTTGAATTATTTTTTAAATCACTGAATCACATTCAGTTTTGTATTCTACAAACACACTGGTTTGGTTTGGTCATTCAATTTTATATGCTAGTATTTGAGAGTTCATTTTCACCATCTGTAAAATTAATTTATGAAGGGTGTAAGTAAAAATTCAGTGTCGTCAGAGCACACACCCTTTTAATTTCTGCAAGGTTTTCTTTTGTTCACAGTCAATTTACATGTATTTGAAACATTTTGCTCTCAATAAGCCTTTTGCGAGTTAACTTTGACCCAAATCTGGTACACTGAGTTCTTTAAACTCACGTAAACGTAACAACTATGATATACCTCATGATTTTGGGCAAGCTTTTGCTTGGTAACATAAGAGGGACGCCTTGCAACAGTACACTCTTCTCAATGGATAAGAAGGGTACAAAGGAACCAGTCCATTCCAGAGATGGTGGTTGCTATGCAAAAGTTTGCCCCGAATCACGAGGTATAGCAACAGTGTCTTTTATAGTCTTGGGAATTCAAATCATTATGTTTGTGTGCAATTAGATAACTCAGTGTACCAGATCTTATTCAAATTTATCGCGATTCTTAGCCAATCGGAGTGCTCCATCCAATTTTGGTAGCAAGCCCCATTTGTTGTGCACACAAATGACTTATTCAGATGTTATACATGTATGGCCCATCTGATAAGGGCTTGACATGTTCACAATAGATGATACTCGGGAGTGCTCCATTTTGTGCAGCACACTGAGGCTCATGGGTAATTTAGCAAGTCTCATAAATGTACAGTTAGAAGAGGCATTCGATGTACCTACATGTATACGACCTTACTCTAATTGCCGGATTAGCCTGAAAGGCTCCCACGTGACAGACTACTGGCCAATTGGAATGGCTGAGCTGTCTACCAGGCAGTTTAATAGGCACAGACAAAACCTAATTGGCCTACATGTAATGAACTGGTAACGGCCACGGATACAGTTTGTAAGCCTTAATGTCTCAGCCATTTCCGTGACTTATGGAATTCCATAAATGAAAACAATGTGAAATGCAGTATCCTTCCAGATACTGAATGGCTTGGCTTTGCATTACATCTACCCTATCAATCATTCTGGCCCTCTGGTTTGCAACTGTATGATTAAGATACGGTTAAAGCACTGGATGCTATATGTGGTTACTAAGCCTACACATTTCTGTACGGTTCACCTTTACTTTTGTGGGGTGTTACTGGGAGGATAGGCCAAATTGTGTGGACTGGCTGAATGTGTTTCCACAGACAATTAATGACGACCATTGTTCTCAGAGGACCACAATCTCACACCAAACTTCTTTGCTAACTTAATACACCTCTGGCTTCAACTGTAACCATGAAAAAAATCTACAGAGTTATCGCTGCTGTGATACTGAGTTCTGTGGTGACTGTAGTAATGGGCACAAACACCTGCTCCTCATCAGCCATTGCAGCTTGCCCACCGTCATGGCAACCATGGGGGAATTCTTGCTATCGATTCACTGATGAGAAGGCTGACTGGAATCAGTCCAAGTTGGCTTGTCAGACCATGGGAGGCAAGATGGCCGTTCCATATTCTCGGGAGGAAAATGAGTACATGATAAAGATGGCCCAAAGGGGAAATATCTCCCGTTTCTGGATTGGATGCACCTACACTGAAGGAGGAACCTGGGTGTGTGAAGGACAAGGGGCAAGTGAGCCATTCTTTGACTGGATGCCAAACCAACCAAACAAGAACCACAAAAACATATGTGTTATTGCTAATACCACCTACAAAGGAACAGGAAACCAGAATGACATTCGATGTTGCTGGAAGAAAAGAGCTTTATGTACCTTTCCTTTAAGCACTCAAGCCCATCACTACTGCTTTGCTACAGACAACAGTAGACAGCTTCTCAAGAACTCCTGCCTCCTCAATCACGTCATCAGAGAGTTTATGACTAGGAGCAACCTGAAGTGTGCGTCAGCTTGCATCAAGGAGCCCGTATGTCGCTCCTTCAACATCAGGCACAATGACCCGGGACACAAAGTCTGTCAACTCAACAATGCAACTCGCCGGGACGACCCAGCTCAGTTTCAAGATGTGGCTTCTTTCTGCCTCTACGCCCACCAGTGTGGAAACTAGTCAAGAAGAAAAACAGGCAAGATTTCCTCCATTATTTCCAGTTCAAAACTCAAAATAATCCTTCCGAACCTAGCATTCTAAGTAACCATGGTTCAGTTTATGTTAAACTTTCTCCCAGGTGACTTACATGTGTGACTATGTAGATCCTGCTGGAGCAGGGTGTGGGAAGGCAACGGCAGTATAAGGGAGGGAGGGGAGAGGTAACGGCAGTATAAGGGAGGGAGGGGAGAGGCAACGGCAGTATAAGGGAGGGAGGGGAGAGGCAACGGCAGTATAAGGGAGGGAGGGGAGAGGCAACGGCAGTATAAGGGAGGGAGGGGAGAGGTAACGGCAGTATAAGGGAGGGAGGGGAGAGGTAACGGCAGTATAAGGGAGGGTGGGGAGAGGCAATGGCAGTATAAGGGAGGGTGGGGAGAGGCAACGGCAGTATAAGGGAGGGAGGGGAGAGGTAACGGCAGTATAAGGGAGGGAGGGGAGAGGCAATGGCAGTATAAGGGAGGGTGGGGAGAGGCAACGGCAGTATAAGGGAGGGAGGGGAGAGGCAACGGCAGTATAAGGGAGGGAGGGGAGAGGTAACGGCAGTATAAGGGAGGGAGGGGAGAGGCAATGGCAGTATAAGGGAGGGAGGGGAGAGGTAACGGCAGTATAAGGGTCTCTGTTTTTTTAGGGGTTTCAAAGTGTGACACACAGGCCAAAATTTGAACACTTCTTTTGTGCCCATAGTTAGCTGCTTTGCATTTCATAACACATGATGATTACACAAAGTTTGTGTGTAGCCGAAAAGTGGAAACACTTAAAACACATAGTTTGCCCAAGACTTTTGTGCTCACCTGTTACCCATAACATGGGACACAAATGCTACTTGTAACAATTAGTGTGGTAGTACTCTTATTCCTCAAGTACCATTTTCAGAGTCCCGTGAAGTACTCGTACTTGAAGAAACGTACTCGGGCTGCAAAATACTCAGAAGCAAACTATACCCGAGCATCAAGGTACTCTATTATCAGTACTCGAATAAAAGATCCTTTAACTTACCACGGCCATTGAAATATGATACCAAAAAAATCGACCCTCGCAAACCAATGGTCGGTACAGTCTGACAAACAGAGCCTAATACTAGAATGTGGAACATTTACATATAATGGTACAACATCTGTAGGCTTACTAGCCAAGCACATTTGCAAAACGCTGGGTTATTGGGCATTCCTTGTCTTGGTTTTAAGACCTTCCTGATTATTCCACAACACAAACCATCATAAGACGAATCACTATCATGGGAAGTGGCTGGCATGCCTGAAAAGAGGGGGTTGTCACATTGAATTGCATTATACACTGCACACTGCATTGACAGATCGAAGTACCACGAAAGGCACCTTGAACCCAAAACTAGGGTGTAAGATGGTCTCTTGATTATCTTGGGTGTTGCTAGTCTGGTACCAATACCTGGAAAATTCGGATGACGCATCTGGCGTATAGAAAAACACAGGCATCAGAATAAGAACCCAGCAAGCAGACTTCACCATGCACGTTGTGCGTGCAGTATGAATATGTGTTGTTTACCGACGGCGAGTATATGCCAAGTACGCGTGCATGTACATTTTCACGTACTGTAAATGTACATTGCCACGTGTAAGCCCACGTTGCCCACTGCTCCTTCCCTAATGTTGACTTTCGGCTTTTGAATCTTTGAATTCGAAACTGCTGGTGACATACAAGTACATACAATGTAGCTATTATACAATCACGTCATCTGTATTGACATTAGTAAAGTTTGGTCTCAAAGACAGAGAGTACAAAATGGAATTAAACGCCACGGCACAGCTTGCCTTTGTTAAACAAACTAGAAGTACTCGTATGTACAAGTACTTGTACCTGAAAACCAGTACTTGTGCTGAGCTAGCAAAGTACTCGGACTTTCATGTACTTGGAAATCTAAGTACTCGGCAGTACTCTGTACTCGAGATAAAATTACTCGACTACAACACTGGTGACAATGCACAACCGTGAATGAAGTACTCAAAATGGCCTAATTTCTGGTTGATTCCATCTTTTCTGCTGAAGTTGCACGAAAAACTTCCCTGAAGAGGGAATGAGTTTTGATTTGTCACCACGCATACCTCATCCCATGGGGGGGACCCACTGCATACATGTCATTTATTTGCCTGTGCGCAAGCACTCTGCCACTTCCTTTGTAAATGATCTGCAATTCTTGCCAGTGCCGGTCTGTCTCCCAGCATCCCATGTGACCAGCAGCCAGCCACTATGAGGCATGGTTGAGCTATGGGATTTTTTTTCAATGCCGCTGGTGCTGTGCAAACTTTGCTGATGCCCAGCTGCTGACTGGCTGTCGCACTGTCATTAAAATTGATTGGATATATATTTTGCATCAACACGACTAATTGAACTGGTAATGGCCATAGATGCAAACCAGCAGTAATAAACAAGACTCAAGTGTTTTACTTGATTCCATAATGAGGACGACAAGAAATGTAGCCTGGTTCCGGAATATGGATAGTTTGGTTTTTCATTAAATACGCACACACGTCAAGCACTCGGTTCCTTTTGCCCATGGATTCGTTTCCTACATGTAATGAACTATAATGATTAATTTTCAGCTGCTGGTAATTGTTGAGCAGTTTGCATCTTTGGGAAGTTTGTGGAACAAAAAGGCCCAGTAATGTGGTTCAGCTGCAAGGGTAAAGTAAGTAATAACTAAGCATGGCTGTGTTTCCACATGAAATTACTCTGAGGACTAAAAAAACGGTTGTACTCAACATAAACAAAAATATTCACAAGCTTAGCATTGCTACTCTCAGCCAACCCGTTGCTTGACACAAGATGAGATTCTACCCAGTCACAGCTGTTTTCAGGCCGATGAGCTTCTTGGGTCCTATAATAGTAGGCGCAGACATGTGCCCTTCACCAGTCATTGTATCTTGCCCATTTTCATGGCATTGATGGGGACACTCTTGCTATCACTTCACTGGCGAGCCAGCAGACTGGAATGAGTCCAAGTTGGCTTGTCCGTGGAGGAAGGACAAGGCTCCCTCCATGGCTTCTCAGAGCATGGGAGGCAAGATACTGTTCCACAGTCACAGGAGGAGAATGAGTTCATAATGAAGATGGCCCAAAGGGAGAATATCACCCGTTTCTGGGTTGGACGCAGTGAAGGAGAAGGGATCTGGGTGGGTGTGGCAAAAGAAACAATGCTGTGCTTCCGTGAGGTCCTTCTTACAGCAGAATGGGAGTCTGTGGTAGGAAACAACAAACTTTGTGCATCCGTCAGTTTAAGTGCATAATCCCATCACTACTGCTTCGCCACAGACACCAACGGACGGCTTGTCAACTCTCGCCTTGTCAATCATGTCATCAGAGAGTTTGTTACCAAAAGTAACCTCAGCTGCACCTCATCAGCCTGCATGTCACTCCATCAACATTAAACACACTGAACAAGGACAGAAAATCAGATAACTAGATGAGACTTGCCATGACAACTGGGACAAATTTCAAGATGTCAGTTCTTTCTGCACGTACGCCCATGAATGTATCAACCAGCCAAGAACAAACACGCAAGACTTCCCCCATCATTTCCATTTTCAACCACAATAATCCAAACACTGACTCCATTATATTTAGGTTAGAGCAACTGGATTTCCTCTCTTGAACCATTTGATCTAACACAGAACACTAACGAGGACCAAATTTCAAACCAATCAGAAATGCAATTTTATACAATGGGGGGGAGAATTTTTCCGCACGTTGTTATAAAGAAATGGTAAATACATGTAATGTACATATGAAACTCTACTTTGGCTTTAAAACAAAGAAAATCAAAATTGTAAAAAACAGTGCTCCGACGGAAGAAGACAAGTGAGCTCAACTGGACAATAAAAATCCCTGCAAAAACCTGCAAAATATCAGAAACATAAAAATGCTGCATGCAAAACTCTGATTAAAGTATGAAAAGATGAAGATAAAAAGGTGTGTACTCAGCTTCAGTCCTGAACAGTCTTAAAAGATCAGGGGAAATTATTGTGATAAAATAAACATGAATGTTACTACTTTCTTTTCAATGTCTGCAAGACTTCAAGCGGCACGCTCATAAGAAATGTTGCAAATCTTTTGTCCGGGACATATGCAAACTACTGCACTGAATGTACATAAAATAAAAGTAACTTCTCCAGGGCTCCTATTTGGTATTTAGTTTTTCTCTGATCTTTCATTGTTTGCTATGAAATCCCTTTCTGGCATTGCAACTCACTCTGAGACCCTGCTGCTTACTGCAAGTGAAAAATTCTGTGCTTACGGCAAGCGTAATTCACGGGTTAGCGAGGAATTTTGGCTTGTGCGCATGCATATACATCCCGTAACTAAGGATTCTGTGCTTAAAGAATTGTTCTGCTTGCGCGGTTAGTGCAGATCATAAGCGCGGAATTCTGCTGTAAGCAGCGCCATGAAATTTGGGCCCTGAACACGCACTAAATAAATACTTCCCTGGCCGTTTAACACTGCTGATGAGATGAATACAAACCGTCACACCTGAATAATCCGTGGATTTTGATTGATGCAAGCAAACTATCCATTTCCTGTATATTGCTTTCAATATGCATTGTGTTTTTGAGCAATGAATTATGGTAGTGTCATCGGCAGTGGGACTGTACTTTTTATATACGGGGAAAACTGCTTAATTAACTCCCCACTCTATGAATGCAAGGCTCATTTTGGCTGAGAGTTTCTGATGCTAGACAGTGCATGGAGAGAGAGAGTCGAATCTCCTTCCTTACAATAAGTTATCAGTGTCTAGCATTCACACTGAGCGACTGCTGCAGCATTGGAGTCCAGCAACAATATTCCTTGGCCTTCTACCATTGAGCTGCACCAAAAACAGTTTAAGATTATTATTTCAGCAGGCTTGGTGGTCTGAGTGTCAGCCTTGTCCTCATCTGCAAGCGAGCATCTATTTTGTGGATACAGGCTGGGCACTTCTGTGAATGTCTCTGGTCCAGTCAGAAGTCCATGCACATACTCAGGCTGCATCTGAATCTGTTGACTAGAGCTAGGTCTAAGTCTTCGCTCCATTGGAAATGCGTGGAGACGCATAGACAATAGACCTAGCCTTAGCTCTGGAAGCTCGTTTCGGACACGGCCATATAATCAGTCCACACTCGGCACTACTCATATAAATACATTTCCCAATCAGTAACTACCAGTGACTGGCACAAGATGTGCTTGCTCATAGTTCTTCTGAGCTCTGTGGTGACTGGAGTGGTGGGCAAAGACACCTGTCCCTCCTCAGCTACTGCTTCTTGCCCACTGTCATGGCATTCTTGGAGGCACTCATGCTATCGCCCCACTGATGAGTCTGCTGACTGGGATCAGTCCAAGTTGGCTTGTCAGGCCATGGGAGGCAAGATGGCTGTTCCATATTCACTCGAGGAAAATGAGTTTATGATAAGGATAGCTCAAAGGGAGAATATTAAGGACTTCTGGATTGGATGCAATGATCGAGAAAGAGAAGGAACCTGGGCATGTGAAGGACAAGGTGACAGTGAGCCATTTTTCAACTGGATACCTGGTCAACCAAACAACTGGCGAAAAAACCAACACTGTGCTATAATAAAATCCGAAGGTGGGATGGTGTGGGACGGTGAATGTGACAAGAGACTACAAACTCTGTGTAATCGTTCTCCAAGAAGTGGTCACTACTGCTTTGCAACAGGCACCAGAGGAGAGCTTCCCAACTCCTGCCTTCTTGATCACGTCATCAGAGAGTTTGTTACCAAGAGTAAGTACCCATACCTTGGATGCGCCTTCTTGTGCATGAAGGAGCCAATGTGTCGCTCCTTCAACATCAAGCAAAACAAACTGGGACTTAAAATGTGTCAACTTAATGATGCAACATCCTGTGGCAACATGGATAATTTTCAAGAAGTCGATTCTCTCTGCATCCACGCCCAAGAGTGCATCGCCTAGTCACGGCAACCAGGCAAGACTTCCTTCACTACTTTTTAATTCCTCTCTGAAAACGTTCTGTCCAATACGGGCGATTCACAATAGTGCGCCCCCAAGAGTCTGCAACACATTGGTCAATCACAACGCGTGAACCTTGTCGACCCTTTCCAAATGCACACTGGGTCCACAGATTTCGCGCATTGTGATTGCCACCGCATTGCAGACTCTTGGTGGCGCACTATTGTGAAACGCCTGTATTGCTAACCCAATTATTTCTAGGCTAAAGCAAGGCAGTTTTCTCCAACGCTTCCTGTTTATAACACACTGTCCACAGACTGCATCAAATTCCAAAAGAGACAGGGGGAACCGCTTCCTGAATTTCAATCAGAAAAGTTAAGAGAGGTTCTAATTCCCTCCTACTGAAAACAGGTTCCAAGATTTTCAGAAAAATGACTAAACTGAAATTATTTCTGTAATTTATTCCTGACGACAGAAAACATCCAAAAATTTGGTGTCTTGAAACGACTGCAAACACTTTTCTTGGCTTAAATTTTACAAGTGCTTTGCTGATAACTCTCTCTTTTATCATTAAAATTATTAAAGTTTATTTCTGGTAATGATGCCAAGAATTCCTAAAAAATGCCCTGGATACTGTTGCTCGCAAGCCCGAAGAAATCTGTAGAGAGGAGACAATGAGAAGCAGTAACAGTTGTAGAGGAATATTCTGGGTAAAACCCATGAAATCAGGTAAGGACTGAAAACCCAATCCACATGTGGATTCAAACCCGCACTGCAGAGATGGAAGGCGAGGAAAGAACCACCACACCTACTTGACTCCAAAAACTTATCGCATCCAAGCTCATAATGATCCACCCAAACACAAACTCTAATCATTCCTAGGTTAAAGCCTCATAGTTTATACAGCACTGATTGCTTCAAAATTCAACATTACACAATTCTGAGTCAACATTAGGGAGAGGTTTTTCTGTTTAGAAAGAATTGTATACAGATTCCATAAAAACTGTAAATAGCCTCACAGGTGTTAGGAAAGAGTTCTCACAAAAATGTTCACGTGGACCCCTGGACTGGCCAACTCAACAGCGGACACAAAACCATGCATAACAATGCATAAATTTGATTTGACCTCTTCAAGAGGCTTGGTTGACAGAAAACAGGTGCAAGGAAGGGAATGAAGGCACCTTAAAAAAGTTGAAGAGGGGCAATAACTTTTACACTGTGCGACTTCTTGTTCAGTTGTATCGGAGGAAGAAGATGTGCAGGTCGCTTTGAAAACGTTTGTCTCCCTTCATCTTCAGTCAGCCTTTCACAAGGTGCTATCTCTTGGGTGTCCGCTCCAAGTGGAAAAAAAAGAGGGCATTTTTTGGGGTACTCAACGCATAGGCGCGCCATGAGGCGCGCAAGTATATGCACGTTTCACACAGAGCACGCTGGGTATGCGTAACTAATTTATTCCGGCATGTGTGGTCATTGCGCACACGCAGAATGCCTGCAAGAACCCGCTTGTAACCACCTGTCTTTCTTTCGCCGATTGGGGGTGCACTTCAGCTCAGGGTGGATAGAGGAGTTTCCACCAGACTGTACAATTCATAGGGTAAATATCTTACAGACTGTGCAAGGAAAACTTGTCACATTCCTAAACCCTTCTTTTCCTTTATCATCTGTCAGAATCCAACATGTGCTGTGCCATTGTTTAAAAACCCTCCTCAGCAAAGATGCGTTCTTGACACAGTAGTCCAATCAGTCATGTGACATTATGATATGTGATGGTTACAGCAAAAGAAGGGTTACTCCATAAGATTTGTATTACTAAATGAGGCCCAGCTGCATGCAGTGCTTTTGGACGGGACTGTGCCATTTTGTGTTGGTGTTGAATTGTGGAGGGCTTCGACAGCTGAATCTTTAATTTGTTTCTGATGTTCATTTGTCAAAAACAAATTCAATTCAATGAGATCCCTTCTTGGAAATGCTTGAAAAACTCCTTTTTTGACCTAACCATGCACAAGATAAATTCTTTCTTTGACAGGTAAGGGCGCTTGTGAAATGAAGATAAACTTTGAAAGTTGACTAATCCTTGGATTGGGATTGCCTGGGAACTGTACATTCAAATGTACTGGAGCAGAAAACACACTCCCTGTGTAAAAGCCATCAATGTCAGTGTACACGCACCTGTATGTTTACATTAAGTATTGATTGTGTGCTTTTTATGGAATTAAGTTTGGTACGTACATCAACTAATGAAATGAATAAATAATTTGTGTTGGCTGCAAAATGTCCATTAACATGCAAATGTACTGGGGCCTTGACGGACAAAATGCATTATCCGAATAAAACCACACATTATGGATTACATTTGGATATATATACATGTACTGAGTGCTTTTCATTACACATGTCATAGTAACAATATATGGGGCTGTGCAACCCCCCAAAAATGGTTTGATAAACTCCCCACACAGCAGGTGCAGGCTCATTTCTACCGAGAGTTGTGATGCGAAACATTCTGTATGTTGACAGAGACAGCCTCATTTGTTCCTTGCATCAAGTTATCAGTGTCTACAGTGCATACACTGAATGACTGATGCAGCCTTGAACTACCTCCGTCGCACTCCTTGCGCTCTAACAGTCTCGCTGCTGGGTATCTTGTTGCATCCTGACAGTTGGACATGATTCCAGCAGGCTTGGTAGTCTGAGCATCATTCGTTGCTCAACACTGCCTGTGGATCATCTGCAAGTTAGCACCTGCCGTATTACTTGTAACAGATTTGGTACATCTACTTCTGTGAATGTCTCTGGTCTAGTCGGAATTCAAGAGAGCCTTAGGCGGTGACGAGTCATGCACGCTCAGCGCCAATCAAATTTCTACTTTTCCCACTCAAATTGTCGGTGACTGACACAAGATGTGCTTGTTCCAAGTTCTTCTGCTTCTGAGTTCCACAGTCCCTGCATTAGTGGGCACTTGTCCATCAGCCGTTATATATTGCCCACCGCCATGGCAGTTATGGGGACGCTCTTGCTATCGGTTCACGGATGAGCTTGCTGACTGGAATACGTCCCAGTCGGCTTGCCAGACCATGGGAGGCAAGATGGGTGTTCCATATTCAATGGAAGAGAACGAGTTCATGATAAAGATGGCCCAAAAAGAGAAAATCACCAAGTTCTGGATTGGATGCACTGACATTAAAAGAGAAGGAACCTGGGTGTGTGAAGGACAAGGGGCAGGTGAGCCATTCTTCAAATGGATGCCAAACCAACCAAGCAACTTCCATGGGAATCAACACTGCGCTAATTCAAATACAACATACAGAGGAGAAGGAAACCTCAAGGACCTTGCATGTGACAGGAAGAGTCGAGCCATATGTACCCTTCAGTACCCTTGCAGTCCTCTTTACACCCAAGTCCGTCACTACTGCTTTGCCACAGACACCAACGGACACCTTCTCAACTCCTGCCTTCTCAATCACGTCATCAGAGAGTTTGTTACCAAGAGCAACCCCAGCTGCACTTCAGCCTGCATCGTGGAGCCTGCGTGTCGCTCCTTCAACATCAAGCGCAATCACCGAGGACAAAAAATCTGCCAGCTCAACAATGCAACACGCTGGGATGACCAGGCAGAGTTTCGGGATATTGGTTCCTTCTCCATCTACGCCCACGAGTGCGTTGACTAATCAAGATCAAACAGGTAAGATAATTTTTCATTGGTGCCCGTCCATCCCAACAAGCCATGTAGTTTACTATTTGAACCCCTCCAATCACGTAAAACTAATAAATAGTAATTTATTCATTTATAAAGCGCAAATTTCATAAAAATATGTTCAAATGCGCTGTACATTAAAAATAATTTAATTATTTAAATTTAAAACAGTACTTTTAAACACTAATTATTAAAACAGTAATTAAAAACACTAGATACACCGAAACCAAACGATCATATTGAACATATTGAATTTGACAGCAAACAAAGAGCGTATAAAGCATTGATTGCATCAAATTCAATGTGACACAAATTTGACTCAATAAATATAGGTAGGAATTTTTTTTTTTCAATTTACATAAATTTCCTAAAACTGTAAATACATGCAAACCTACAGACCACTGTTGTGAAAGACCTCTCACAAACGCGTTCAGGTGGACAAATGAACAATAAAAGCTCAACACCTGAACACAGAAAGGACTTGGGAAACTGAGAACAATCTTATTGACAATGAACATTAATGCAAACCGTGCTACAACACAAATCTTACTCAATGCTTCAATTCTTCCCGGTCTTTTTGCAGTCTGTCCCCTTCCAACATCTGCTTCTCAAATGTTTTGCAAGATTCAGCCCAGCCACATACAATGATTTCACAAGGGGCGTTGATGTGTCCATTGTCTGTGCTGACTGGCTAGCAGTACAGTGTATCACTCGGGGAACTTTCTGACAAACTGCTAAACAGACAAGTTGGCATGGAATTTTATGTTGTACATGTGTATGTAAACTTGTCAATCAACTTTGTCCCAGAGGAGGATCAAACAGAGGAACATAATAAGTAAGGGCCATGAAAGGCCTTTGCTCATGTAAAAGAACTGCAAGTAAAATGTAAAGCTTCTCTTTCGGATGACAATGACATTTCAGTAGAACGCAAGCTAAGACTTCAAGAATCATCTGTCTGCATTATGCATACACATACACAGATGTACCGACTGACTGACAGATTGTGCCAGCCAAGTCATGTCACCTATAGGTATCAAACATGAACAAACATGGCATCCTTCCATAGCAAAATGTGTCGTAACTGTTGTTTACCAAGCCGATTTTCGCTCTACACATACTGCTGAGCTCATCAGTAGTCTAAGTACTTTATCGACCGTCGGCTTTATTATTGGTAATTGCTGTGGGCTTTCAAGACGAAAATGTGACTGAGTGACTACCAGAACTTGCTTGTTGACTGCCAGGGTGCGGCTTGGCTTTGCTGTGTGCTGTGGCAGTGACAATGACTGTATCATACATCCATGCGTGGACAGAGACAAACTCATGCATCATGGGTTGTAAATCCCACACCTTTGTGTCTCACCATACTGCCTCTTCGGCTCCTTCAACAATCCTCCCTGAACTTTTACTTTCAAGCTGGAAAACGTTGAGTTTTGGGGATGACTGACGATGAAATCACATGTACACGTACACAAAGAAAGAACATCTCATATCATTTCATATCTTACACTCGTCACATCACATTATGTTCTACATGTGCAGTGTAAAAGTTTTATTAAAAACAAGCAGTTTAAAATGTTGTTTGATAAACAAGAGCTACGACGTGTCAGTAAAGTACTGCACAGGAGCATGAGCACTTGAGCATGTGTCAAGAATCAAAAATTTTTTTTCAATATTTTGAAAACTATATAACAAATTTCAAAAATACTGTGACTCACAATTGCACCCTTTGCCCTCAAGGGAGGCACGTCTCATTTTCCATTTTGAAATTCAAATGAACATTAATTCCAGTCTCAAAATGGTATCTGCAATGCAACTTTGAAAATACAAACCTCCAAAATTCACCTTTACATCTAAAGTCAATCAACTTGTCAATTTTTGTTTCATTATTTTAAAGGGTATTATCCTGCCTTTGATTTTTATGCTAGTGAAATGTTCACGTTCATGAGCAAAACTGTGATGTCATCCCAGGTAGAGAATCTCCATGTTGCATTGGTTTGTACACAAAAACTTGCTGAATTTTAAAAGATTCTGCTGGCCGCAGTTTTTTTTCTTGGTTGATTCATTGCTGTTTGTGTAAATGGCAGCAAACAACCCTTTCACAGAAATGTTTTCATGAGTTCATTTTGGGTTCAATTCGAACAGAAAAACCTATGCCCTGAAACATGTCTTCCCTAGATGACATCACAGCAACAGCGCCCTCAGTCGTCCAGGCAAGCAAGACCAATGTTTAATGTTTTAAAAATTGCACTTTTCAATGCATTTAGCCAAAATGGGATGCCACATAAACTTTCATGCATTCAATGAGCGCCCAAAAAAAATGCAGAAAAAATGGGTCTAAGAAAAACTCACTGCTGCTACACTTTAACTGTAAATGTTCCTTCATATTCATGGTACAAGGGATCCTTGACAATCTCATGCTAAAAACTGCTGCATCTCATTTGAGACTGTACATCCATCCTCTATAAATAAATTATCCACCATCAGTCTTGCTGAGACTTCTGCTGACACAAATCCTTGGTTTTAATCGACAGTAGAGCTCACTGATGCATGTACCCAACAAATGTGAAGGGTGGATCCAGTCCATTAAGGCTTTGTCACAAATGGTTGAGGTGGGTGCTTGAATTCTGCCTGTACTTTTCATTGCAGCAACATTGGCTGTGAAGCTGTGATAATAACAATGAAAATACTTGAGCATTTACCAGCACTGGTTGAAGAGGTCATCTCCAGAAGGAATTCTGACAGCAAACACTTCACATGGACCACAAGAAGCACATCTCTTCCTTCCATCGAGTTATCAGCGTCTGATATTTCTATCACACTCAATGAAGCAATCGTCGTAACCGTTCTCAAGCCGAGTTCTGTGGTCCCTATAAAAGTGGGAACAGGCCTCTACACCTCATCAGTCCAATCTTGCCTGTCATGGAAGTTGTGGGGGCACTCATGCTACGAGCCAGCTACAAGTAGTTGGCTTGTCAGGCAGCGTGAGGCAAATTCCATCGTCATGCAAAAAAAGTGAGTTCACGATGCAGGTGGCCCAGAGGAAGAGTACTACAAGTGTTCTATTAAAACTGAATGTAATGACCACAAAACGCAAGGACCCAGGGTGTGTGAAGGACAAGGGGGGAGGCTGAGTGGTTTGGACACCAGACACCAAATCAACTGAACACCTGACGGAAACAACCCTGTATTGTTGCAAATTCTACTTACACGGAGCAATGAAGCCTGCACGGCAATAGATGTGACAAGAGCAGACAAGCTGTGTGTGTCCATAACCCATGCAGTGCCGGTATTTCCTACGCTCAAGACCCTTCACAACTCCTTTGCTACAAACTTGAATGGATAGCTTCCCAAAGCAGTAAAGGCATGTTCTAGCCAAAGGACAACAAAATGAGGAAAACAATGAAATCAAATGATATTTCTCTATCACGTGCCTAAACTTTCCTGAATGATACACGTAAAATAAAATCATTGCTCGTGTTGACAAAAGTGATGAAAGTGAGAAGTTACTGTATTGACTGGATGTTTTCTTTGTTGTTTCAATCAAACTGCTTATCTGGAGACTTGTTCGACCACACATGCCAAGATATTTGAATGTTCAATTATTTGATTTGACACAGACCTACTTTTGTGCTTGAAATTAACCTTAACAGTTCTCAATTCTTCACCTGTTGGAGGACTGAGGACTGTTAGGGTTAATGCAGATATACTGAAGAGACAACACCTTCAAGGATACATCTGAAGAAATAGCTGAAGCGGTAATACCTTATGCTTCTCGTCAACTTCAGTCAGTCTTTAAAGGTGCAAACCCTTCAGCGTATTGATGCTTCACAAGCAGATCAATGTTACTGTACACTCTTAACATTAATGCAGACTATGCACAAATAGCTGAAATCTTCCTTTCTTTATAATTCGTCAAGATTCCAACACGTGTGTTTTTGCAATGCTATATAGATATTTTGACAGATTTGGCCGAGCCAACTACACTGACTATTCATCTGTTCATAATCTTTTTGTAACCTTCTATACTTGTCAATGACAGATTTAACTCCATCCCTGCTCATACCTGCAAATGGCTGCAACTTTTAGTCATGACTAAATGAGGTTACGGTTAACACAATGCGTTTCAACTGCATTCACCACAACAGAGTGACAACAGTGATGCCACTGTACATGTACAACAGTGACACCGCCATTCTCATTCTCGGACTTTACAATGCACACAAGATACAAATGTAAAATCTTTGTTGGAGGTACAAGGCTGCTAACAAAATGCATAACCTTTAACACCCAGCTGATCCCTGGATTTACACTGGCTGTAAAGTGCACACTCAATTCTACCAGAACTATGCCGGACAGAGCCCATTATCCGTGTAAAACGATACATACATTATTAACTACGTATTAAGTGCTTTTCAATAAATGAATTACGGTACACAGTAGTGTCAAGGGGGGGGGCTGTAAAGAAAAACACTGCTCCGACCACTCCCTACACTGCGGGCGCCAGGCTCATTTCTGCTGAGAGGTCTGACACTCAACACTCTGTCTGTGCACATGTATGTGGAGAGAAAGAAACTCATCTTTGCATCAAGTTATCAGAGTCTGACATCTGTATCACACTGACTGAGCGGACCAGTGACTTTCTGTAAAATACTCCTTGATCTTGTACTATATTAAGCAGCACCAAAGACGGTTTCCAATGTTCAACAGAGCCTGTAGCTCATCTGTAAGCATCTATTACACTGATACAGGCTATGTCTTGGCAAACCTGTGGTATTTTGAGTGCCTCTGGTCAGGTCAGACCTAACTCAAGATACAGGCAGTTAGTCCACAATCACTGTCATTCAGGTATTTTCTTCTCCCACTCCAACTGTGAGTGACTGAAACAAGATGTGCTTGTTCAAAGTTCTTCTTCTGAGCTCTGTGTTGACGGCAGTAGTGGGCACAGACACCTGCCCATCATCAGCTGTTAAATATTGCCCACCGTCGTGGCAGTTATGGGGACACTCTTGCTATCGGTTCACCAATGAGTCAGCTGACTGGGATCAGTCCAAGTTGGCTTGTCAAACCATGGGAGGCAAGATGGCTGTTCCATATTCATGGGAGGAAAATAAGTTTATGACCCAGATGGCCCAAAGGGAGAATATGGGCTATTTCTGGATTGGATGGAACGATCTTGCGAGAGAAGGAACCTGGGCGTGCGAAGGTCGAATGGAGGCAAAACCATTCTTCAACTGGGGGCCTGGTCAACCAGACAACCCAACAAATGAACTCTGTCTTGGATTAAAGTCCTCACTGGCAGAGAATGGCAATTTGCATGATGTAACGTGTAACAGCAGAGCAGCAGCTCTCTGTACCAGTCATTATACTGGTACAAGTACGAGTTGTTCTTACTACACTCAATCCCATCACTACTGCTTGACATCAGACATCCATGAACAACCTCTCAACTCCTGCCTTCTTGATCATGTCATCAAGGAGCTTGTTAGCAAGAGCGACCCCTGGTGTGCCTTAGCCTGCATGAAGGAGCCCGCCTGTCGCTCCTTCAACATCAAGCACAACGATCACGGACAGAAAATTTGTCAACTCAACAATGCAACTCACAGCGATGACCAGCCAAAGTTTCAAGATGTTGGCACTCTCTGCATTTATGCTGAAGAATGTGTCATCTAACACAGGCAAGATTTTCTTTCCTGCTTTTCTGTCCTGGGAAGCCAGATCTATCATATCCTATCATATTCAAAGCAAATTAGTGAGCTAACTTCATTTCTACTTCGAAAACAAATGTACATACATGTACATGTAGATACATATACATGTAGATACATGTACATGTGCATGGAAAAAGTATACAAGCTGGAAGCCACACTTTCTACAGTTGAATCCTATTAAATGTTTATCACTTAAGAGTGTAATTTGTAACCATATCAGTAAATTTCGCCCTGATTTATTTCACTGATTTCCATGTCCAAGTGTTCGGCACAGCCCTGGCACCACTCTCATAGGCTCTTCTCATGCATGCATTCTCAAACTGGAGGTGCACGTCCAACTCGGCAAGTTAGCCCTCCTCCCTCCCCGTTTTTTGATGGAAGAGCCACCGCTTCAGTTTATGCTTGTCTACAGCCTTCAGACAAGCACGATACTGCAGCAGTTATGGCGTCCAATTCTGATAACCAATTACAGCAAATGTCGTTGTGTCTGAAAGCCAATGAATAAGAATGGTTGAGTCTTACATGGCCAGTAGGAAATATGAAATCTTTATTAACATTCCCCAATTATCACGATGTACTATTTCACAGATAGGCTTAAAGAATAGAATTGGAATTTCAGTCATACCTTTTTCCTGAAATGGCCCATTCCATTAATGAGCCTATTCAGCTGTGTGAGTAGTTGAATAGACCCTGGAATTGAGAAGCTGTAATGTGACTATAACTAGTGCTCTAGTATTTGCCATCAACACAACTTTTACTTGGTAATGTCCACCCATACAATTTGGCTGAAATATGCAGGAATTAATGTCCAATGCAATAAAATTTTCAATGTTCCTGACCTTCTACAGGGATTCCCCTGACAACTTGTTTATCTCTATCAAAGCCACATCTCCCAGTGGCAACTTACTTAAGTACAATCCACGCCACTGCTCCAGAATCAAAAGGCTTAGTTTTTCAACACCTCTACCTCAACCATTATGCCCCTTTTGTCTGTCATCTCCAATTGGCTTTTGCTTACAGCACCATATATATTGATTTTCATCTTTTCCAATGTCAATGCAGTTCGTCATTACTATAGGTGGAGTAATTACGGAGGAGGGGCTGGTGGCTTATCTGTATGCATTACTACACAAATAAAATACCTCTGTGTTTTCACATACGGTGCAAGTACGCTACCATGGTCCTGCAATGTACGCGACTACACCAGTATAAGATACGTAAGTCAACAAACCTGTGGCTTCAACTCCGCAACATGAAATTCTACAGCGTAATCACCACCGTGGTGACGATTTCTAAGCTGACTGCAGTGGTGAGCACAGACACCTGCTCCTCACCAGTCATTGCATCTTGCCCACCGTCATGGCAGCCATGGGGGGATTCTTGCTATCGATTCACTGATGAGAAGGCTGACTGGGATCAGTCCAAGTTGGCTTGTCAGGCCATTGGGGGAATGATGGGTGTGCCACATTCACAGGAGGAAATTGAATTCATGATGCAGATGGCCAGAAGGGAGAGTATCACACATTTCTGGATTGGATGCAATGATACAGAGAAAGAAGGAACATGGGTGTGTGAAGGACAAGGAAAAGGTGAGCCATTCTTCAACTGGAAGCCTGGAGAGCCCAACAATGCAGGTGGTAATGAAGATTGTGTTGAAATCAGGCTCGATAGGATAGGCAGTATGAATGACCGACCATGCAACACGTCATTCAGCGCTACCAGTGTCTGTGTGCAAAGACAAGCCAGTTGCCTCTCTTGTTCAACTGAACCTGCATGCAGTTCTCATCCACACCCAGCCCGTCACTACTGCTTTGCTGCAGACACCAAGGGAAAGCTTCTCAACTCCTGCCTTCTTGGCCACGTCATCAGAGAGTTTGTCACCAGGAAGGAACCACAGTGTGCCTTAGCCTGCATGAAGGAGCCTGCATGTTGCTCTTTCAACATCAAGCACAACAACCAAGGACAGCAAATCTGTCAACTCAACAATGCAACTCGCTGTGATGACCCAGCTGAGTTTCAAGACATCCATTCTTCCTGCATCTATGGCCAAGATTGTGTCAACTAAAGTAGGCAAGATTTCCTTCATTGTTTTCTTTTCTGAAAGGCCAGAGTTAATCTTGAAATCTCCAATTCTATCAAATGCAAAGTAAATTGGGAGGGGGAATTTCTTTTAAAGATAAACACAATCTTGCAGAATATGCACGGATAGGATGCCACCCTGATTCACATTATCTGTATCATTTAAAAGTAAAGAAATGGAAATAAAACCTATCACTTAAAAAGGGAAGGAGTTTGATTGATCGCCATACTATGCAATGCACATCTCAAGCATTCCTTAAAGGTGCACAAGTTTACAATAAACTTGGCAAGTCTAAATTACAGAAGCAACCAAAAGTATGAGCAAGAAAAGAATCACTATCCACACTGTACCGCCTACACAGGGCGACTTCCTGCCCAAAAACATCTTTCATAACTTCTGACCACTGCACCAAAAGAGGGCAGCTAGTATTCTCAACGTCAAAAAAATGCAGGAATTGTGATGTGTGTGCCTATTAACCCTAACCCCTAAGGGTGTGTGTAAAATCGTATGGAAATTGGAGGATTTGGGACTGTTAGGGTTAAACAGGCTGCAATATTTAGACAATTAACCATTATTGTTTGTTCCTTTAGCATTTCTTTGTAAAGTGCTTGATATCTTGCTCGAAGCACTAAATAAGTAAGTGTTGTATGGAGCTGTGAACCATTATCATCATCCTCACACTTTATGTAAAGCACTGTTGGCAAAAGCTCTACAAGCGTCCAGTCAATGTTCTACAAATTCCTACGGGCCCAATTCACGGACTTACTAAAATTGTCAACTGCTAAGTATGGATAAATTGTCACCCACCAAAAATGATTCCCGTGCAGAATGCATGTATCGTGCAAAGTACCAGTATATTGTGAGTCACAAGTTTTTCATTTAGCAGATCAATATCTGCTAAGCACTACATCTCACATATTATGTAGCAGATCAAGCCTTGCAATTTGGATTCTGACATAGGCTTAACATCGAGTCACAACTTCAGAAGAAAATACTGACCACATCACCCATTCAATATCATTGCTCCCATTTCTACTGCATTCATGTACAATCCGAGTATGCACAAAGATCACTCCCAACATATACCAATGTGTGTATAGCTACTGCAGACGAAGCCTCACATAATTACATGTATGTCTTATATTCACTCTCTAACTTGAGCCACGTGTGCTGCTTGGCAAGTCGCAGGTTTGTTCAGCACAATACAATTTCCATAAAGGCTTCCACCAATTCTGGTGACTGGATTGGTCTATAGGCATCCTATGTGACAGGCTGCTAGCCAATAGGAATGGCTGAGCTGTTGGTCGTCATCATTAGTTCTTTGCTGTTGCTGTAATTATGATGCCCAGCAGGTTTCAGAATTTCAGTCAGGCCCATCCCAAGAGAAGGCCCATTCTTTTCAATTCCATGGATGCTTTGATGGGTTTCAGAATTGAACAGTGGTATGTCATCATAAAAATTAATTGGATGGTTCCCACAGCACAGCTAATGATACTGGTAGGGTCCATAACCATGGAAATTAGAATCAATAAGCCCGAATGTCTTGGTCACTTGAGTAATTTACTGGTATTCCTAGGATGAGGATGATCGGATGTGATGAAGTCAATTTGCTGTAACTCCCTTTGTTCATCAATATGCCCACTTCAACCAATCTCAGTTTCTATAAAGTTCATCCTAATGGGGAAGGGGGATTATGGATGGCATGGTTATTAAATTATATGGCTTAGCAACGACAAAAATGAACAACTTTCAATTTCCATGTACAATGTCTGTGCCACTGCACAGTAGTTATAAATGAGATCACACCCCAAAGCAACAATCTCATGGTGTCTTGAGATTTTGTCGTCTTAAATGAACCTGTGGCTTCAAAAGCACTATGTGAAACTCTACAAAATGATCACGGTGATGCTAACCTCTGTGGTGACTGCACTACTAGGCACCTGCCTCTCATCAGCCGTTCTATCTTGCTCACCGTCATGGCAGTCATGGGAGCATTCTTGTTATCGTTTCAATGTACAAAATGATACAGTGAACTGGGATGATGGCGTGTCAGCTTGTCAGGCCATGGGAGGAAGGATGGCTGTTCCACGCTCACTTGATGAAAGTGAGTTCATGAAGCAGATGGCCCAAAGGGAGAATATTGAGGTTTTCTGGATTGGGTGTGATGACCGTGAAACAGGAACGTGGGATTGTGGAGAGGTGGGTGAGCCATCCTTACACTGGGCGCCTGGCCAACCAAACAACTGGAAAGGCAACCAACACTGTGTGGTAATGCAAACCTCACACTCCACTGGATATTTGGGCGACGCTGTATGTGGCAACAGATATCGGGCTCTGTGTATCCGTCACCCTAGTGGTGGTTCTCCTTACACACAATCCCTTCACTACTGCTTTGCCCGAGACACCAACGGACAGCTTCTCAACTCCTGCCTTCTCAATCACGTCATCAGAGAGTTTGTTACCAAGAGCAACCCAAGGTGTGCAGTAGCCTGCATGAAGGAGCCTGCATGTCGCTCCTTCAACATCAAGCGCACTGACCAAGGACAAAGAATCTGTCAACTCAATGATATCACTCGGTACAACGACCCGGGTACCCTTCAAGTTACTGGCTCTCTCTGCATCTATGCACAAGAATGCGACAACTAAATCAGGCAAGATTCCCTTCAATGTCTTTCTGTTTTGAGAAGCAGTACTTACATACCAAAGACAGAAAAATCTGTCACCTCAATAATGTGACCCATGTATAATGATCCAGAAAAGTTTCAAGACAATAATTCTTTCTGCATCTACGCCCAAGAAAGCAATTGGTAATACATACATGTAATTTCACTTTTTAAGAAATTTAGTTATATTTAACAATATATTTTGTAAAAACAGAATACAGATTGCAACTGACGTCAAAAGCGCAAGTTGAAGTCCTCCTTCATATCAGGCAACTGAAAACAAAAGTCGTCGGGAGCATCCAATAGAAGCCTCTTTTGATGACGACCATGCTCCCGCTCTGCAATTAAATGACTGTTCCATTATTTTGGGGGAACACTCCTACTTGCCCTGTGCTTGCTCGCACTTAACTGTAAATTGAAAGAGGTCGGACAGTGAGAGCAACTTGGAATGATAAATACATAATTGGACAAAACATTTTTGTATAGCGCCAAATCCACCTAATTGACGCTTGAGGCAATTTACAGACAATGATATCATTAAAACGATAACAAAGTGAGATTTAAATTAAGAATCAACAATTTAAAAATGACCTAAACCAATAAGAAACTTTAAGAACCTTAGACACACAAGTTAAACCAGCCTCAATAAAAAATCAAATCTCAATTTAACCATTTTAATTAATAATACAAGTTAACAATATAAATTAAAAACCTTTCCATCAACAGCATTGATCAACGCTGGACCCTTTGATGAAGTTGAACTGTCCCAATTTGAACTGGAGCAATTTCAGACAGATAGTCATGGTCATTCGCCGAGAATGACATCTAACTTACATGTACTTTACCCCTTTTATCATCTGCTCTTGTGTCCCTTACTACGGCCGCAAGGTCAAGAAACTCTGGAGGAACGTATGAGAGCCGTATCATTCAACCATCAAATGATGATTTTTGCCGTCCCCATTGACACTTTTTTTTTTAGTCTGAGCATTCTCACAGTGGAACTGAACTGAATTTTGTATAAATGCTTAGAGAAGCTGCCACGTTAGGCATTATATGCGTAATCACGTCCAATTCCTTTTTGTTCAAAAACCTTTTCCCATAAAAGCCATGTGATTGATTTCCTAGGAAACAAGACTTAAACTCTGAATCACTGATTCCACCTGATTCAAAGCAAAATGACTGGGGTAATTTATTTCAAGTAGAAAAAATTACCTCATACATGTAAATGTAAGAAGTGCACGTATACTGTACATGCATACTTTGCAAGAAGCAAAACACCACTAATTACATAAAAAGATCACTTGAAGAGGTCCGAAGTTTCACCATATCACCACAGACAGGTTTCGTGCAAAAGCACCGAGGCAAGCCATGTTACCTGATGGGGGAACAACCAATGAATACAACGTATTCATAAACTGATTTACATGAACATGGTATTTTCCACCAATGCAAACATGCCCAGGTACACAGAGGGTCAGTAATATTCAAGCCTTAAAAAGGCCAAAATCACTTCTGATATTATGATATTTACTGATTTCCATATGTAAGCTACACGTACACGAGGAGCGATCAGCTCCTTTTCTGTATACAGGCCTTTACATGAATGCATACATGTGCGTACTCAAGGAAAAGCACCAGAAAGAGAGGAATCAATTTTCATCCATAGCAAAACTGTACAGCGACTTGTTCAGGTGCATTGAAAGTACCCGCGCCTGAAACTTTGGAAACCGATGTCCCTCTAATTACCCCCGTCATCTTTTCTGTTCCATCCCTTCGATATAATGAAGTTTCTACCCGACTAACACACGGCTGTGTTGTGAAAGAAGGTCAACTTTTCACTTACTAAAACTCTCCTTTGCCTTCCTAATCTGTCTGAGTCTAACATGCGTGTTTTTGCAATGCTGGCAGATTGGCCCGAGCCACAATAACGTTGATCTTTCCATTCTGTCTGCCTTCTTGTCATAGACCTTATAACATGCACAAGAAAATTTACTCGGTAATGACAGACTGCTGATGGAATGAATACATGTATATAATTGGTATCTACAGCAGAATGCACTTTAAATGTACTTGAACATGTGCTGGACAAAATCTGTTTTATGCTTAAAACCATACATAAATAAGTATGCATTGTGTGCTTTTCAGCAAAGGAATTCGGGTAGTAGAAAAAATTGCTTCACCCACTCCCTACACCGCAGGTGCAAGGCACATTTCTGCTGCAAGTTCCAATACTAGACACCGTGTATGTGGGTAATTCCAGAATTGAGGGGTCAATGTTTTTCATGTCCCTGTCACATCTGACATATGATTTTCTAAGTGCAGGACATATTTTCTAATTTCCAAGGGTGATGAATTTATGCAAATAGTAATAGTTTGAAATCAATTCCGGTGATACTTCCATGTCAAATAACAAAGGTCGGATGTAACAGGGACACAAAAATGTCACACTTTTGGACCCCTAATTTCTGGAATTACCCATGTACGATAGAAGACCCTGTCTCTTGCTTGATTCGATTTACCAGTGTCTGGTATTTATACTGAGTGACTGCTGCAGGTTTAAAGTCTCTCTACAATACTCCTTGTACTTCTACAATGGAGCTGCACGGTGCACCTGGTTTTATATTTTGTTAGCGGGCTTGTTAGTCTTGCGTGAACGGAGCCTTTGGCTTATCAACAATCTAGAGTCGATTACAGGCTTGGCATTTCTGCTGTAAATGTCTCTGGTCCAGACAGAACTCAAGATACATGCAGTTTAATTGTCCACACTCGGTGCCAATCAGATAACTACTTTTCCCACTCCCAAACTGTGAGTCTCTGATACAAGATGTGCTCATTCAATGCTTTTCTTCTGAGTTCTGCACTGACTGCAGTACTGGGCACAGACACCTGTCCCTCACGAGCCAAGTGTTGTATATAGTCATGGCAGTCACTGGGACACTTTTGTTTGTCGTTCCACAAACAAGAAGGCTACCTGGGATCAGTCCAAGTTGGCTTGTCAGACCACGAGCTATGGGAGCCAGAATGCCTGTTTCCATATTCACAGAAGAAGAACGAGTTCAAGATCCACCTGACCCAAAGGCAAACTATTGGCCATTTCTGGATTGGATGCAAATGATCAGGAAAGAGAAGGAACCCAGTTGAGTGCAGGACAAGGGGAAGGTGAACCTTTCACTTCAATTATGCAGAAGCAGCAGAAGAGGGAAAGGTTCTTGCATGGTCCAACCCTTCTTTTCTGTTTATAGAGTCCAACATGTTTCGGCAAAAGTGTCTTTTGACAGATTGGCCTGAGCCACATACAGTGATATGGTATTTGAACGAGAGTATGATGTTTCATTGTGCGCAAATGGCTTACTGCCATGCTGTACTGTGGACAACTTCGGGAGCTTGGTCTTTAATTTGTTTCTGATCTTTCGTGTCTCCTCAAGTTTCAATAAACTACCTTATTGGAAATGGTAACAAACCAATCTTAGACTGTATAGCACGCAAAATTGTTCACAGTGCAAATTGGCCATAAATGCACGCAGACATTTGCCGGAGCTATGCAGAAAAAAAAATGCATTTTCCAAATTTCACATTACCATCCAAACAACTCCAAACTATTGGTGATTGTAAATGATTTAAAAAACCCTAAAGCTTTGGTGATGCAACAAAGAAATCAAACAAGATCAAACTGATATAAAAAGGAAAGAAATGCTGGTGATTTTTTAATGAGAATATTAAACACTTCCAGTGTTATTGGAGGAGGATGAGGAAAGGTGTGTGTACGTGGGGGGGTGGGGAAATAACTTGCCCAGCCATGAAAATCACAATGCGGGGTGGGCGTGGGATAAAATTACAATGCGGGGTGGGGGTGGGATAAAATCACAATGCGGGGTGGGGTAAAATCACAATGCGGGGTGGGGTAAAATCACAATGCGGGGTGGGGTAAAATCACAATGCGGGGTGGGGTAAAATCACAATGCGGGGTGGGGGTGGGGTAAAATCACAATGCGGGGTGGGGGGTGGGGTAAAATCACAATGCGGGGTGGGGGTGGGATAAAATCACAATGCGGGGTGGGGGTGGGGTAAAATCACAATGCGGGGTGGGGGTGGGGTAAAGTGATTGAACAGGTGAAACAGGCGAGGACTTGAACAGGCTCTATAATGGATGACTGCGGGGACTGCTGTTCCTGAATTAATGATGTAAATACACTAACAAGGGGGGGGTGAATTCACCTCCAATGAACAGCCGGAGAACAGACGAAACAGTGAGGGCTGCAAGCGGACTCCTGTTGCTAAACTATGGGGACTAAGTAACCCCAAACTACTGAACTGCAGTACCTAGTTAACCCAACGTCTCTCCT
The DNA here is from genome assembly GCF_054643075.1 of Acanthaster planci. NCBI lineage: Eukaryota > Metazoa > Echinodermata > Asteroidea > Valvatida > Acanthasteridae > Acanthaster > Acanthaster planci. Next base: position 3,699,278 of record NC_141793.1, read on the forward strand.
TGTACGGGGTTCAGTTCTCAAGCACTTCTTCAGTCAAGATGAACTTTCTCTACCCACTCCACAGACCAGGCGGCAGCAGACGTTTCAATGAAAGTCCCGTACTAATCCAATCCTGCAGTAGTCTCCTAGTCCTTCCTTTATACAGGTTTTCTTACTTTTACAAAAAAAAACGGTAACTCTACCTTTCTAGAAACTTCTTATAATTATGCAAGTTTCCAAATGTAAATCAATCAACAGAGCACCAGAAAATTCTGGAATAGACAAGAAAAGACCGGTCATTTGTAATGCTTGCCTCCATCAAAGCCAGGTCGAACCGAGTTTTTCTTACTTCCAGTGCAGCCGCTGGCAACAGTACCAGTACATAACAAAGAGTCTGTGATCTGTGCAAGTAAAGTACCAAGCAATACATTATTGAGTACATGAAAGTACTGGTGCATGACCATGTCTTTAAGTGTTTTCAATAAATAAATGATGGCAGTGTCCCTGGCACTGGGCAGAGTGGGGAAGTCACATTAGCAACTCCCTGTCCTTTTGGACTGATTCCAACGTAAAATGTAGGAAAGGAATCCTCTCCAATGTTGACAGAATTATATATATTGACAGAATTGACAGAAATATTGACAGAATTGGTACAACTGCTTATGACATGAACAAGGCTTTGATACATGTACCTCCATTGTGTGTGCCACTGGCTAACCGACTTGCGTTGTGGAAGCTTTGGGGAACTTAGTCTACCATTTACTTAATGATCTGTAGTCTTTCTTCAACAATGAAATCTCTTCTTGGAAATGGCTCCAACTCATTCATACACCTAAGGTAAGGTACTTTTTGCTAGCACTGCCAGACTGCTAATGAAGTGAACCCTTTACTTTGGTGTGGTGTCAAAATACAATGGGGCTGTGCCGGACGAAATTTATTTTTAGTGTAAGCAAATGCATAATTAAACATGCATATGTAATGTATCATGCACTTCTCACTAAAAGCACATCTACAGTTTTACATCAATTCAGTGACTTGGTAGTCTGAGTGTCAGCCTTTGTTCAATAAAGCCTGTGTCTCATCTGCAGTGGCATCCATGCAAACTTGACATTTCCTCTATAAATAGCTCTGGTCGAGTCAGAAGTCAAGATACAGGTACAGGTAGCTAGTCCACACTCCTGGCCATTCATCTACGTTTCCCACTTGAACTGTCAGTGACTGACACAAGATGTACCTGTTTATAGTTCTCCTACATCTGAGTTCTGTGGTGATTTCAGTGGTAGGTAAAGACACCCGCCCCTCATCAGCCATTGCATCTTGCCCGCCGTCATGGCAACCATGGGGGGGTTATTGCTATCGATTCACTGATGAGAAGGCTGACTGGGATCAGTCCAAGTTGGCTTGTCAGGCCATTGGAGGAGAGATGGGTGTGCCACATTCACAGGAGGAAAATGAATTCATGATGCAGATGGCCCAAAGGGAGAGTATTATCACCAGTTTCTGGATTGGATGCACTGACATTAATAGAGAAGGAACTTGGGTGTGTGAAGGACAAGGGAAGGGTGAGCCATTCTTCAACTGGTGGCCTGAAGAGCCCAACGACTTAGGCGGTAATGAAGACTGTGTTGAAATTAGGCTGGACATAATGGGCAGTATTAATGACCGACCATGTAACATATTACTCAGAGCTATCTGTGTGCAAAGACAAGCAACTTGCCTCCACTGTCCAACTGTACACACCAGTACCTGCAGTTATCAACCACACCCAGCCCGTCACTACTGCTTTGCTGCGGACACCAAGGGAAAGCTTCTCAACTCCTGCCTTCTTGGCCACGTCATTAGAGAGTTTGTCACCAGGAAGGAACCACAGTGTGCCTTAGCCTGCATGAAGGAGCCTGCATGTTGCTCCTTCAACATCAAGCACAACAACCAAGGACAGCAAATCTGTCAACTCAACGATGCAACTCGCTGTGATGACCCAGCTGAGTTTCAAGACATCCATTCTTTCTGCATCTATGCCCAAGATTGTGCCAACTAAAGTAGGCAAGATTTCCTTGATATATTTTTTTTTGTTCTAGAAGGCTGCAGTAGACTTAACTTAAGTTGTACATGTATGGCTGACTTAGCAAGTAACCAAAAATTATGAGCGAGAAAGTAATCACCGTTCAGAATTCTCCCTTCATAGCCAACCCACTGCTATCTGGACACAGTGCAATTATCGATAGATAAACAAACGGGCAATCCCACCCAAAAACATCTTTCAATACTCTTTAACAGTCAACTGTGCCCGAAAAATTCCCACAATTACCTTTTAGAAATCTGCTGCTGTGCGGTAACCTCAACCAAACTAGGTTTTGTGATGTGTGCAATAGTCAACAGGCTGCCTCAGTTGGGAGATTGTAATTGTTGGTTCCTTGATCGATTCCTTTTCTTTTCAAGCGTTTTGGTCTTGCTCAAAGCATTATATAATTAGAATTGTCATACCCCTGTCTTGGCCCAGAATGATAACATGACACTGGGCAATATATCTCTTTCTGCTGATAGTGCGTGCACGCACACACGCTCATACGCAAGACAGAATAGCTGCGGGAAGTTCTGGAGTGAACATTCCACTCCTGTAGTCAGTTTTGCGTGGTACCGGTGCTAGGTTTTGTGCACCGTCTACCAGGGAATTCGATCAATAATCGCACTCGCATAACAGATTCGCTCCTGTTCCCGCAGCATGTAAGGTAATTCGGGGACCGCTATCCATGTAATCACTGGTACCCGCACTAGCTTCACATTAAAGTTTACGCAATAAAAGGAGGTGAGGGAACTGTCCTTTCTACTGTCAGCTGAACCACAGGTAAACTTGAAGCCAAATCCTAACACAAGTACTCAGGCACATGTTACACCAAGTGCAGTGAATTCCTACATGCATTTCACTTTCCATTTCGTCAAACATTTGATTAACTGGTTGTGTCCAAGTCCTCATAAAAGTAGACTCAAAATGGTACACATTTTCACAAAATAAAAAAGAAAAACCCTGAGGAAAAGTAATTTTGGGCTGAATGCGGGCAATTCACAACAGTGCACCACCAAGAGTTTGCAACACGTTGGCCAATCAGTTAGTCTTTGTGGTACTATCTCCTCAGTACAGCAAGAGAGAGAGGCAAGTTTAGTGCCAGACAAAGCCCATTTTCTGTATAAAATAATACATTATTAAGTACAAGCTGATTGTTTTTCAGTAAATAATTGATAGCAATGTAGGAAAGCCAAAGTGCTTTAACCACTCCCTACACTGCAGGTGTAAGGTACACTTCAGCTGACAGGTCTGAGGCAAGACACTCTGTATTTGGAAAGAGAGAGAGTGTCATCTCTTCATTCAGTTATCAGTGTCTGACATTCACTCTTGGTGATTGCTGCAACTTTGAACTCACTCTAAAATCTAATCCTGTTACTCCTACTATCCAGCTGCACCCAAAACAGTTTTATATTATTTCAACAGGCGATATAGTCTTGAGTGTTATACGCTGTTCTACAGTGCCAAGGCTCATCAACCATGACAGTGAGCATCTGTTACACAGGCTACAGGCTTGGCACTCCTACGTTCAGTGTCTCTAGTCCAATCAGAACTCAAGATACAGGCAGTTAGTCCACAAACACTGTCATTCAGATATCTTCTTTTCCCACTCAAACTGTGACTGACTGAAACAAGATGTGCTTGTTCAAAGTTCCGAGTTCTATAGTGACCGCAGTAGTGGGCACACACACCTGCCCCTCCTCAGCTGTTGTACATGTACAGTATCTTGCCCACCGTCATGGCAGTCATGGGCACCCTCTTGTTATTGCTTTACTGACAAGCTATGTGTAGCTGACGGGGATCAGTCCAAGTTGGCTTGTTAGACCACGGGAGGCAAGATGGCTATTCACAGGAAGAAAAATGAGTTCATGATGCGGATGGCCCAAAGAAAGAATATTTTAGATTTCTGGATTGGATGCAATGAGACAGAGAAAGAAGGAACCTGGGTGTGTGAAAGACAAGGAAAGGGTAAGCCATTCTTCAACTGGCAGCCTGGAGAGCCCAACAATTCACATGATAATGAAGACTGTGTTGAAATCAGGCTGGGTAGGATAGGCAGTATTAATGATGCATCCTGCAACAAGCCATTCGGTGCTATCTGTCTACAAAGACAAGCCACTTGTCTCCATCGTCCAACTGAACATTAATGCAGTCATCAACCACACCCAGCCCATCACTACTGCTTTGCCACAGATGCCAATGGACAGCTCCTCAACTCTTGCTGGTCTTTTAAGTTTGTCTATTATGTTATAGCCACTGTAGGTGACTCCCTTGGACAAAAAAATTTGAAAATAAATATTCCACATTATTCAAAAGATACTCAAATATTTGAAAATGTGAGCAAAATTGCTACGGCCTATGGACCACACTCACAGGTATATTTCTCAATGCTTGCATTCTCAAACACGAGGAGCATGTGCAACTTAGAAAGTTGACCCCATCCTCCCCTTTTTTGATTGGTGGAAGCGCCAATGATTCAGTGTATGTTTGTTTTCAGCCTTTGGATGCTTTACTCCAGTAAATTTAATGACATCCCCTAATTATCATGATGTGCCATTTTATAGATGCCTGATTCTAACGTTTTGGAATATCAGTCATGCTCGTTTCCAAAATGCCCCTTTTCATCAATGAGCCTTTCCCATTCTGTGTAAGGCTGTGGAATTGAGAAGCTGTTGTGTTACCAATTAATATGGATTGAATGTTTACCATCAACACAACTACCCGTAATTACACTGGTAAATGTTCACTGATATAATTTAGCAGTAACATGCAAGACTTAATGGCCCTGGTCATTTACATAATTTACTGTAAGTCCATGATCAAAACGACAAGAAATGGAGTCTCTGGTTTAGTTAACCACACTGCCCCTTTGTCATTTCCTCTTGCACAATATGGAAGCACCAGAAATATTGATTTTCAAGTTTCCAATTTTCAGGTTTTCCAAATTAAGGTCATCTTTATGGGGAGGGGGGAAGAGCGGCCTGGCCAAATCATAATAAAGCATAGCTGTATACATCATAGAACCATGCACAGTAACTGCACCATGGTCCTGTACGGACTATAAATGAGCTCACACACCACAGCCCCAGACTCACTCTAGCTCAATGTTTAACTAACTCAATAAACCTCTGGCTTCAACTGTACAAGATGAAACTCGGCAGTGTCATCACCACTCTGATGCTGAATTCTGTAGTGACTGCAGTAATGGGCACAGACACCTGCCCCTCATCAGCCATTGCATCTTGCCCACCGTCATGGCAACCAAGGGGGGATTTTTGCTATGGATATACTGATGAGAAGGCGGACTGGAATCTGTCAAAGTTGGCTTGTCAGGCCAGATGGGTGTGCCATATTCACAGGAGGAAAATGAGTTCATGATAAAGATGGCCAAAACAAAGATGATTAAAAAAGTCTGAATTGGATGTAATGATGAGGAGAAAGAAGGAACCTGGGTGTGTGAAGGAGAAGGGAAGGGTGAGCCATTCTTGAGTTGGGTACCTGGTCAACCAAACAGCCTGACAAATGAATACTGTCTTAGATTGAAGTCCTCATTGGCAGAGAATGGGAATTTCCATGACATATCATGTAACAGCAAAAACAAAGCTCTGTGTATCCATCATCATACATGTACCGATATGAGAAGTTGTCACCACACTCGCACCTGTCACTGTTGCTTCACTACTGACACTAACGGACAGCTTCTCAACTCCTGCCTTCTCAATCACATGATCAGAGACTTTGTTACTGAGAGCAACCCAAGTTGTGAAGTAGCTTGCATGAAGGAGCCTGCATGTCACTCTTTCAACATCTAGCCAAACGACCCAGGACAGAAAATCTGTCAACTAAGTATATGCAACTGGGGATGACAACCCAGCAAAATTTTTGCATCTATGCTCACGAATGTGTCATCTGAAAAAGGCAAGATTCCCTTCGTTGTGTTTCTGTTTAGGAAGCAACACTTACAATTTGAAATCACAGCAAATTGGAGGGCTTAATTCATTTCCACTAGGAAAACAATCCTCAATGTAAAACATACGAGTATGATGAAATTTTCTACAGCTGAATCTCATTATCTCATCTAAAGTCAAAGCACCCTGACTTGAAAAAAATTTTGTATTAGGAACATGGTTTTGAATGTAAAACAGTAACTGAGCACTGCCCTAAAAGCTTAAACTTAACCAGTCAGTCTGAGTTTGATCTCTTTGGTATCTAAAAATTCTACCAGACTATAATGTGGCTATACATGTTTGTTCACATGTGCAACATTTGGTACACAAAATACAGACTACCAGTACATCCAAAGGAAAGTTTCTCATATGCTTAAACCTTCCTTTCTTTTATAAACAGTCAGTATCCAATGTGTGTTTTTGCAATATATTGTACACTAACGGATTCAGCACAGCTACATGCATGTATAAAGATATTCAACAGGGCATTAACATGTCCACTTTGTGTGCCACCTGCTAACTGTCTTGTTGTATTGCGGAGGATTTCGGGAGCTTAGTCTTTTAAATTGTTTCTGATCATTCATTTTTTCAACAATGGCTTCAATGAACTCCCTTCTTAGAAATGGCTCAGCCTCACACTCTACTTGGGGAGACTGGGTCAATCTCTGTAGCGGGACCTCATCTGTAAAATCGCAAACCCAGTCATGTCAGAAATTCAGAAACCATCCACATCTTCAAACCATCTCTCAAAACTCACCTCATGTCGTAAGCCTTCAATTAAACACTCTGGTGATTTACAGGTTTATTGTACTTGTCTGCTCTTTTTCTGTTCCAGTTTGTTCTTAGTTCATAAAAATTTTGCTTGTTTTGTGCAAAGCGCCTTTAGCACCTTTATGGTGGATACGTTTTGTTTTGTACAAATGTTAAGTATTATTACCTCCTTTTTAGACCTTATAACGTGCACTTGTGCAGGTTACATTGGTGTGCATCTTGTATTTAAAAGAGAAATTCTTTGTTGGCAGTTCAAAACTGAGCACACTGAGTAGACAGTGCATACTGAGCATACAGCGTTAAATGGACGTCAGGCAGGGCAAATCCAACATTAATTTACTTCTCCCCGGCACAAATCCATCTTTGCAATAGTTCAAAACTGCTTATGAAATAAACATAAACTTTCAAGTGAGGCTGATCCACAAATGCACTGAAGCAGAAAATCCATTCCCTGGGCGAAGCCATCAATGTTTGTGCCTGTTTGCATTGATGTACTCATTGAGTACTTTTCAAAGAATGCATAGGGAGTGTTTACTGAAATGAGTAATTTATATTGGCTGTAAAATGTGCCAGAGCTGTGCTGGACAAAATCCATTTTCTAAATTAATCCTTACATTATTAAGTATATCCTGAGCACTTTTTGTTAAATGAACTATCAAAATGTCACTGGCCAATGGGGCAGGCAAAGTGACAAATTTGGTTGATGAACCCCCTACACTGCAGTGGCAAGACTCATTTCTATCAAGCCTTCTGACATTAGACATGGTGTATGTGGCCAGAAGAAATCTCATCTGTTCTTAAGTGTAGCATCAAGTTATCAGTGTCTCAAACACACCGACTGATATTCACTCTTAGTGACTGCTGCAGCTTTGAGCTCACTCTACAGTGCTCCTTGTACTTCAACTATCCAGCTGCACTCAACACAGTTTTGTAAAACGAGGGCTTGGGGGTCTTAAGTGTTAAGCGTTGCTCAACAGAGCCTTTGGCTTGCCTACACGGGAGGATCAGGCTTTGCAATTCTACTACAAATGTCCCCAGTCTAGCCAAACTCAAAGTCCATATGGTTACCAGCAGTTCCCAATCAGCACCATACTTGTCCAACTTAAACTGTCTGACACAAGATGTGCTTGTTCAAAGTTCTTCTTCTCAGTTCTGTGGTGACAGCAGTAGCGGGCGCAGACACCTGCCCCTCCTCGTCAGAAATTGTTTCCTGCCCACCGTCATGGAAATCATGGGGACACTCTTGCTATCGGTTCACTGACAAGAAGGCAAACTGGAGTCAGTCTCACTTGGCTTGTCAGACCATGGGAGGCAAGATGGCTGTTCCATATTCACAGGAGGAAAATGAGTTCATGATGCAGATGGCCCAAAGGCAGAATATTGGCCGCCTCTGGCTTGGATGCAGTGACCAAGAAACAGAAGGGAGCTGGGTGTGCGAAGGACAAGGGGAGGGCGAACCCTTCTTCGACTGGATGCCTGGTCAACCAAATGACCACAACCGGAAACAACACTGTATAATTGCAGACTCAACTGGTGTGGGCCACGAGGAAGGAACCCTGAATGATGTTGGATGTCACCAGAAAAGACAAGCTTTGTGTACTCTTAACCCCTGCAGTTCTCACTACACTCAAGCCAGTCACTACTGCTTTGCTACAGACACCAACGGACAGCTTCTCATCAACTCCTGCCTCCTCAATCACACCATCCGAGAGTTTGTAACCAACAGCAACCCAAAGTGTGCCTCAGCCTGCACAAAGGAGCCTGCATGTCGCTCCTTCAACATCAAGCATAATGACCAAGGACGGAAAATCTGTCAACTCAATGATGCCACTCGCAGCGAAAACCCGGACAAATTTCGAGACATTGGTTCATTCTGCATCTACGCCCAAGAATGTGTAAAATAGACGCACGTTTACACGTAGCTAAGACTTCCCCTTTCTAACTTTGATTCCAAACTCTATATGAATCGTCTGAATATTTGTTTGATATCTAGGTCATTGGCAATGTCAGTTGCTCTTTTAATCACTGCTTTAAGTGTATATTTAAAAGGTCCGTCAATGGCACTGCAGATTACATGTATAGTGAATGTAAAACCCTTTTCCACTGACAAAGAGACATGTTTGGGTAATATCTGACAGCATTATTTTGAAAATCCCGTCAACCAAATGAATTTAACATGGTGTAAATACTGTGATATCCCAAACTGCACAAAGCATACTGACATTCTGATCTAGTCACCCGATTTGAGGCTTAATTTGCATGGTAGCCATCTTGCAGGGCAGTTCTTTTGTTCTGCATGTAAACCTCCTCTTTGTGCATACCCTGTGGAACAAAAGCACTGGCCCACAAAATGGCAGCCACGTAAACCCTCTATTGTTAGAGGTACAGTAATCTTTCCTTTTCATGGAACAAGCGTTCTCTATCATCTCTTCCAGGAACTTACTGGAGTCTGTTTTTAGACCTGAATTAAAGGCACACAGGATCAATCATTTTAAGGGGTTGAAAAAGTCAAACTGCTCCTATGTATTAAAAACAATGTCGAGTCAAATGACTTCATTCCCACTACCTAGCAGAATTGTTGAAGTTATGCTTTAAAGCTGTCAGTGATGGAAGTGGTACTGTCTGTAGGGTTGTCCATTCACTTCCCCCCCCCCAAAAATTTAACATCTACATGTACATGTATACTCTGCAGGTGCGATGCTCCTTTCTACTGGGACTTTTCACGCTAACCACTGAGGGCAGCAACGACCTCATCTCTTTGCTGCGTCCATGTGCACCATCTCACTGCCTTCGTTGCTGCTGCAGATCTGAACTCTCTACAGAATTCCTGAACTTCTCGCTGCATAAAGGACTCCGATACTCATAACTCTGGCTCTCTCCGCCTGGGTTAGAGCTCTAGGTACTTGTATCTAGTACTGACTGTGAGACTGATTAACACCTTGTGTCCTCTTGAAACCTAACTGATTGAAACAAGATGTGCGCTTGCTTGGAAGTCACGTGATGGGCTCTGTGGTCATAGCACTAATGAAATATCAGACCAAGTAAGGGCTGGTGCTGGCTCAGTTGCTGGAAGACAGTTTGGTGTTTCTAGAGTCGCAGGTCAGCGTTGCTATTCCCTTGACCCTACTCTCCATGCAGGGTGCTTGGAAGGGCAAATGTATGATGCCATTCATCTGACTCATTGGTCAAGAGTTCGTTCGAACAATAACACGGTTCAAAACCTCCATATCTGCATGATCATCGCGCGCTGAATGTAAATGCATTGATTGGGACAGCAAACACCCTGAAATGCTTTGCACATCGGTAACTATGATGCATGTCCTTCACAAGATTTTTTCAAAAGGCATTTGCCTTTCTTGGCATTCTCGCAGGGGGTTGGTAGATGAGCGAACAAATACATGTACCGCTGCATCAAACTGTGTTTGAACTAATCTCATGGTATGCCTAACACAGCTAAGAAAGCAACAATTATGCCCTTCTGCCTGAGGGTCTATTCATTAAGTCGCTTCGGCCATTTTGTGCCCACACTCTTGATGAGCTCATCCCTTGACAATGTGCACTAGGGCTATAGAGTACCGAAGTGACGGCGGCATGTCATGCATACAGTAGTGTGTGTAAAAGGCATTAGTGCGAGAACCAGCGCATGGTGAACCAACATGCGCATGTACTCCATTCGTTTGTACTACACTTTACGGTTCACACAGACATCACACTTCAGATATTAATGTGGTGGCATTTTGTGGGCAGACAGTTCAAGGTACATGAACATGTTATACGCATGTACGGCATCTAGTAAAAGTGCATCAGTCCTTTTAACATTTCTGCATTTCCTACAAGATGTTTAAATTTCTAAGCATTTCTTGTGCATAACAGTTCTGCTAACTGTCATTCATCAGTTTACTTTGGATCCCACAAAAACTGTTATAGTGGAATCGTATACACATACATTCATACAAAATGTATTGTACTCAGATCATTTCAATTGTAGCAAGTTGATAATCGGGATAAGCTTTCAATATTTAATGAAGAAATATTGGTAGACTAGAATGGTGTTAATGTGAAGTATCTAGTTATTAGGGCTAGTTTCCATACTCGCAGTGAATTCAGAAGCAGTGAATGCCTGCATCCTATGGCAGATGAGTCAGGACACCCATGTACACAATAAAGTCTTTGATGTCTAGGATTGGGATTTGTCATGGCATCGAGTGGACCAAGGTGCTCCATCTAAAACAAACACAAGCCATAATTGAGCATTTGAGGTCATAACTATTACATCACATATACCGACGTCTTTTCACGACCTCACTCTTCACGTTTTTGCGCCGCATTGTATGTGAGACTTCTGCTCTCAAAAAACACTGTTTTGATGCAATCCTGAGTGCTCTTATACATGGGGCCTTGTGGGATACCGGAACAATGGGAAGTACCAGACAAGCCAGTTTTTACCTTGTAGGGTGCCAAAATACAAGAATTTCACAACTCAAAAAGGGGAAATTTTTGATGGGTAAAAATCTGTCACAAATTGAAGTGTTTTCTATAAGGGACATACGGTCGAAATTTCAACCTAGGAAAGTGAACTTGGTTTAATTTGGAGTGATTTGAAATTTTTTGTCTGTTGTGTGGGAGTTTTGTAGATGAGAACAAAGGCAATACCCACAAGTGTAGCTGTGTAAGGACGTGTGTCTCTACTGTGTGTGCGTTACATCCAGGCAACTGCCGAAATTGAACCAGCATCACTTTTTACCAATCTCAATTAAAAGGGCTTGATATTGACACTAGCAGCACCTCCAATTGAAATGTTTTTGTTCATTTAAAACAGCGTTGCTTGTTTGCTTTCTGTCTGGTTTTTATTGCATAATTATGGAAACCAGCCCGTCGAAAGCCAGCATTTTCTCACCGTTACACAAGACACCAGGATAGGCAACCTGTGAATTTGTCCATGATGGAGCATTCTAATGTGTACATGTAGCTACTGGTAACATGTCCACATCACTGTCTAGTTAAATCTTTAACCCTAACCCTCCTCAATCCTTCACCTGTTGGAGGACTGAGGAGTGTTAGGGTTAAACCCATTTTTGATGAGGTTTTATACTGAATATAAAGATGAAAAAAAGTATAATCTGGTGTGTTAAACGTCCCGTCAATGTTGAAATGGGCGTACGTTCACATCAAGCGTGGTAACTCTCCCATCCTGGATCCGGTCATAAAAGTGAGAAATGTTGACATTGGTGTTGAAAATAAATACATGTACATGTATACTGTGTGGCATATTAATGAGTCTACGTGGTACTGGTGGTTAATTGGGTGTACACTGTAGCCTGTGTAACATTTGGCTGTCCTTTTTGTGATATTTACTGTACTTTGTGGCAAGTCCGTTGTGCACAGGTTCATCAAAATGCAGGAACATAAAGGGAAATGTACAATACAGTGGTACCGTTGCACGTACGTACAGTGTGATCACTGTACAGTATTTCTGTATTTTATTGAACCCAGATATTTCTGCCCATGGGTATACTTTGTAGTTATTTATTCAGTATTTTGTGGTATTTGCTGAATATCTTGTGCTATTTACTGCAATTTTATGGTAAATGTAATTCACTCAGCATATTCTGGTGTAAACTGGGTATTTTAACCTTTTATTGTGTAAGTAAAGTACAACTTATATCCAGGCAGATTCAGGGTGGACATAAAACTGCACATGGAACTCTTTTCAAAGAAATAAAAGACCATGCCGAAGCCAAAAGAACCTCTAGAACACATTCGTTCAAAGGAAAATGAATACTTGCTTATCAAGCAAAACAGGTTTACCAGCCAAAGTTTCATGTACCGGTGTTGACCTGTGGCTGGTACTCAGACTTTTCTGTTCAGCAGCTCCATGGTCCTGAACGCCAATCTTCACAGCATGCATTATGCAGGGGGGGATTCGGACCCAACTCCAACTCGATTCTTCTTGTTGACGATTGAACATTTAGAACTGGTGTCGCTAAACTGTCTGCAAAAGCAAACTGTCAACCCATAAATTGAGCTGCAGCTTTGGCTTGGTTTGGCTCAATTTTGGGGGACAACAGGTGCTTGAAAAACCCTCGGTTTGCAGACCTTAATCAAGTAAATAGTAAAGGATGGTCCTAACGAAGCATTATCTCACATTAGCCGCCACACTTACCAGTAACTGTAACTCAATATTTTGAGTCATCCCAAGGTGATGATGATGATGGAACGCAGAGAGCGCAAGGCAAGTTTCTTTGCATGGGAGGTACATGCAGAACCAAAACGTTTTTCAGTGTAATTTGAAAGTACATGCATCACAAAATGTCTCAAACTGACCAAAAAAAAAAAAAAAAATGATCAGCTTAACCCCCCATCCAAAATGCTAATAAGTCACGTGTAATGCAATTTGTCTACCCTGAATCTCTTACCTGTTCACATGGTTAAAAAGAAAAAATACATGTTTCTGCGTGTCTCCCACTCTGGGAAAAGGTATACAAGTCATGCTATGCCTCTCCATGCAGCGGCAAATTCAAAGTTGAGTTGGTGAAATTTCTTGCGGTGTTCTAAATTTTGGGGGGCTCTTTTGTTAAAGATCCTTGATCTGTAAAGTTTCAGGTTTTATGAATAAGCATGTTCAAAAGGAATATGTTGATTGCTAGGGAGATCTGAGGTGAGATGTCACAGCCCACGGTAAGTCTGTATTACCGGTAGACTTTTCAAAGTTGGTTTTCCAGTTGCGTTAAGTTGAACTCCATCTAATTAATACGAAAAAAAAAGTCACATCTCCAGACCACAGTGGGATACTGAAAGTTTAGCTTACAATGTGGGCAAAACGCACACAAGTGTACATGAAACTCTATTTTTTCCTTCATCTTTGCAACATAATATACCTTTTTCCAGAGTGGGTTACATGTAAATGTAAATAGAAAATATACAGTAACATTATAGAATGTGATTATAAATGTAACATGTCGAGTATTTAAGCTGTGTATTCATTGGTGCTGTATCAGCAAAGGAATTATCTTCACAATGGTTCAGCAAGTTGTGCTAATGTAATCTACAATTCATCACTGACTGCACCCAGTGACGGCTGGTACACAAGCCGCTTGAGTACCAAATTTGCAGAGCAGTATAATTTGGGGTTTCTCAAAGTGTACCGAGTGTGTCCACACACAGCGCATTCGTCTTTTCACAAAGTGACATTTTTTTCTGAAATTCCTCAGTTAAACGTTAAACCAGGTACAATTTGTCTTAATCCAACAAGTGAATGGATGGAGCAAATTTAGTGCCTGGCACACGTACATGTATGTACATCCAATGCACGCTTGAATCTCAGTTCATGAATACCAAAATGTACCATGCCTAAGTACCGTTCCCTGTGCGTGTGCACACAAAAGTGTTGGTTGAAACCTAAATTTATTATGAAGTTTTACAAAGTGTTCACACACATTACTTGCATTTCAACTGCATTTCTCAACTTGATCTACACTGAAATATTCTACATGCATTTATAATTACTGTGGTAGATGTAATTCCATTTTCTGTTTTGCTGTAGTTACAGAGTGGAACAAATTGTGTGGTGGATGATTTCAGTTATTGGTCTCACTTGAGCAGATTGGAATATTTTCACAAATCATTCCTTCATAGTAGTATTTGTAAATGTTTATTTACAAGAATATCGACAGGGTTCCAGCTGTCAGTAGCCATTGCTGCCAAATGACAAATATTTACAAAACTTCGCCAGCAATCCTGAGCAATCAGCGAGAAAAGAAATTATATGCGGCACAGTCCGAACAAAGAAGGTGGCTCCAAAATGTGCATTCAGCTGAAAAGGCTGGCGGTTAGCGGTATTTAAAGTTTGAAATACGGGCGATTCACAATGGCGCGCCTCAAAGAGTTTGCAACGCGTGGGCCAATCACAATGCCCAAAATCTGTCCACCCCTTCCAAATGCGCACTGGGTCGACAGATTTCGCGCACTGTGATCGACCGACGAGTTGCGAACTCTCGGAGATGCGCTATTTTGAAACACCCGTATTGATTCTGGAATAAAGGCTCTCAGAATTTGTGTGGGAAAACGTGAGGAAATGATTTGCGTTAATTTTTCTTGCCTTCTCGTTCATTTTTGATATTTATATTTGTACATGAAAGCTCCCTGAGGTATTGGAAGTTGACAAGCCATTTGCAGAGGGGGAAGCTGGGGGGGAACTACATGCACCATAGTGTCAGTTCCTAATTCTGAGAAGAGCTAACATTGACTATCCATGATGTTACCTTTGTTTTACCATACACGGTACCTCACATAATTGTCATCACAAACTCATGCATCATTTCAAGTGCTCATCAATGTACCCTATGTGTACATGTATCGCCATCTTTTCATGTGTAGCTACCGTTAGTTAGGGTGATGTTTATAGATGCATTACAGTGTTCGACTTCACCCAGGGAACAACTCCACTGACCTGTCCCAAGGTGTCGGTAATAGTTAGCATGTTATGCATCTGACTTGTACACGGATCCTCGCAAACAGGTATGAGGTATGGTGAGTGCACTATTCCATAAATGATAGTGGATTTGAAAAAACAATGTCTGGATGATGCAACAGAATCAGTGAGCAAAGGGCACAGTAGGGAACTCTCAATAAACTTACCGGGGCCAGGGGAGGGGAGTTTAGTGTCAGGTTAGTTTCAGGAAAAGAGGGGGGTTGGGGTGGTCACCTTTGATGTGAGGATGGGAGAAGGCCAGTTGACCTGATCAGAGAAATTAAACTCCTTCATCTTGCTATAAATAAAATAAACAATGACATGGGCAGGAAGGATGGAGGTTGGCATCGCAGGCAGTTTTGGGGGAGGGGGGGTAAAGGTCTGGAATGGTTGGAAAGGGGGAGGGAGTGGATGCTTTACAGTTGGAGAGGGGTAATAAGTTTGGTACAGTGGGAGGAGGGGGTGAGACGGGCACCAAAGAGGGCAACGTTTGGCCTTGGGTGGGTAGGGGCTAGCACAGTGGGAAAGGGGGTTTGAATTGTGGGGGTGGGGAGAGAGAGAAGTGGGCTGCTCAGGCAACATCTGCCACTTCATTGTTAAACGTCTCTTTGACCTTACTATTTAGCCAGGGTGGCTAAGATCACATGATCAAAACGTACAGCCAAGGAAGTAAACTTGTAAAATGGATGCTGTGATGTCTGGATGCCAGGTTAGGTGGGCGAGGAAACTGAGATAACAAACTATCGTTAGGCCTTCCATTTACTTCCACACAAAGGAAACATTCAGGCCTTTCTTTAGACAAACACAGAGCGAAATGTCAGACTGACAATAAGGAAAAAAAAAAGAGAGGGACAGATAGGCAATGCAGCGAAAAACCTGGGCATCATCACTCTGTCTCGCTCCAATGGAATATCTAATGACAACCTCGTCAAATGGCATTGAGAACATTGAAAGCTGATTGTGTTCCTGATAATGCCCGAATCCTTTGTCACTGGTTCATAGTGCAAAACAATTTCTGATGAAACTGTACGTTATAAATTGAAGTAGCCAATGATGCTTGGCATATTGACAATGGTACACTTTGTTTTGACAAGAGATTCGAAATTAATAACCTGCTGCTCAGTTGAATTGATACACTTTATCAAGTTGCAGCTTGGGAGGCCTTGCCTACGTGCGCCTAGGATCATCCTTTTTCCTCGTGGCTTTTGTGTCTAGAATTTATGCTGTTCCAACTACTTCAACCATTGCTGCCAGGTGCCTTTTGAAAATGCAGTGTCTCCTGCCGGGCGATTTTCAATATCTTTGGTTTTCAAAAATCTTCAAAAATTATTACTCTTTATTTTCTGAATGCCTAAACCCCATGGAGTGACGGTCTGGTAGCTACTCTAATCTATCAGACAACATCTACTGACGCCAGAGTATTTCAGCCAGACCTGCCGCCTTGTAAAAAGAGCCCAGATTGTGCGGTGTTATGTAATTTTCTCTTGTTCCCGAAACTGGCACAGTGCGCAGCTGGTGTCTTTCAATATGGGACAGATTAGCGTGCAGCAGTATGGTATCGCTCATCACTGGAGCCCTTTTGTCCCTGGTGGTAATCCGCTCGTGCTGAATGCCAAAAACAGTGGTATTATCTTTCAAAACAATGACGGATTTCCTCCACTATTGACAACTGAAAAAATATTGGCAATTCCCAGCAGCTCAGTCTTTTGTTCCGAGTACGGTCTTTTGTTACAAGACCAAGCTCTTTTGTCTGATTTCGGGCAGCCCGGCTTTGCGTATAAAGAAAACCTACTTGAAACCGGGCTCCCCGGCAGCAAGTGGTTAACACCTAATGACAATAAATTTCCACAATGCTCTCATAGGCAGGACAGGTTTTGTTATTGAAGCCGTGTCCCAATCAGTAAGCCTTTTTGTGAGTTAAGTTGGAATAACATCTGGAACACGGAGTTATCAGATTGTATATTGATTTGAATTCCCCAGACTAAAGACACTGTTGCTATACCTCGTGATTCGGGGCAAGCTTTTGCATAGCGACTAACTCTCTGACTAGTTCCTTTGTGCCGTTCTTATCCATTGAAAACAGTGCTTAGTGCAAGGCATCTCTTATGTAACTAAGCAAAAGCTTGCCTCAAATCACGAGGTATAGCAACAGTGTCTTTAATATGGAGAATTCAATCATTGTGTTCATGTGAATTTAAAGAACTCAGTGTGACAGCTTTTCTTCAAATTTAACTCGCAAAAGGCTTATAGGCTGTAGCTGGGGATGACACTCACATCTGTGGGAAGTGGCTACGGCCGTTAGCAAGCTCCCATAGCGCATGTGCTATCTTCAGCCGCAGCCATAAAGGTCGCACACAGCCTCATTTCCTAATGGGTACCTCTCTTCCAGGCAATATCAAAATTACAGTAGGGGGAGACTGGAGACCTGACTTCCCATGTCACAGATGAACACGAGGTCCTGGCCAAATTACTTGGCTGCAGCTTATACATGTAATTTAAAAGATCGGGGGGGGGTTTAAAGATCGAGAATTTGGTTGTCTTACCTGGGCTGGGAAAAACCAGAAGAACATGTTGCTATTGTAATCTTTGTTGACCGTCAGGAATCCTGGGAAGAGTCAAGAATATTTGTCAAGAAGATTTGAAGATATCAAGGAAGAAATGGAGACAAAAATCTCTTTCCAAAGACCAAATGAACAGCCTTGGCTGACACATGAAGGGTTTTGTGTTTTAATTTCTTTTTTTTTTTTCAAAAAAACCACCAAAACAAAACAAAAACAAAAAAACGAAAAAAAACCAACAAACAAACAAGGCTAACAACAAATCACAGACTGATGGCAGATGAGTATTTATAGTATTGGAACTAGCAATCACAACGGCAAGGTGATACTTATGGACAAGAGGTCACAATTGATACAGTAGGTGGCCTGAATGAACAGTTGGTCACTACTGACAGGTGCCCACTTCACACAGGTGGTAACTGAAGAGAGGTCGTTCTGGTCAGGTGGCCACAATAGACAGGTGTTCACCACTGACAGGTGACAACAAGTGACAGGTGGTCACAACCTACAGGTGGCCCTAAATGGATAAGTATTCGCTACTGACAGATGGCAACAATGGCCAGGTGATCACAACTGACAGGTGGTCACTACTGACAAGGAGAAGTATACGATACTTGTAGAAGCGTTCTTCTCAATGCCATTAGGATGAGGTTGCCTTGGCAATAAACACTTACCCGAGTAGCTCTTGACACTCGTACCGTTCAGGTCGCCCACCAGACTTAGTCTCTGTCCTGGAAAATTGAGGAAAAGGAATTAATGAATGTCAAATATCAGCCTTTTCTGTTTTAATAAAACTCCTGTTTGTGGATTGGGGGGAAAAAAAGACAATTTTCCAACTCCAGACCCTGTTTTGGTGGAAGAAAACTGCACAGAGCAGGACTCTGACTCAAAATCCTCTGTAACGGTGCTGATATATGAATAACCCAATCCAACAGTGTTTTAAGTGTCAGAGTTTGGTTTTTATCTCAATGAGTATTCCCATATTTAGGAGAAAATCAGTGTTGTCATCCCACAGAGAAAGCCTCATTTGTACCAAAAAAGCTGGAATTTTTCACAGGTGATTCACTGTTTGTTTAAGGGCATGGCAATAAACTGATGAGCAACCCTTTCTCAGAAAAGTTTGCAACGAGCAAATTATTTTGCTTTCACAATGTTACGAGAAAAAAAAAACCATAGTGATTTTGCATTATTAGGAAGGCATGGACAATTTTAAATGTTTCCAAAAGTGCACGGTAAATGGTAAGAAGGTATGTGTGATGCGAAACCGGGTATCAAGACTCGGGGTTTACCTTCCTGGATTTGACCCCGCTCTATGTAGGGCGTCAGGAACAGGGGCTGTCCCGGATCCACCCCAGTCATGTCGGCATGCGCCGGTGGGTTGGCGGCAAACATTGCCTGGAATGGTCCACGCACAGCATGCAGTGCACCAGGCATGATGGCCAGCATCAGGGCAACAACGATGGTAGTGAGGACTACTGAAGACATCTCTGCTACGATAAAAAAATACAAAGAAGTCAGACACTCCCTCATGTGATCATTTCACTAGTTTGTTGCAGCCCTCCTTGAACTTAACCCTAACCCTCCTGAATCCTTCACCTGTTGGTGGATTGAGGAGGGTTAGGGTTAAAGTCATAACCAGTAATGCTGTCATCAAGTGGATTGATGAGCAGTGTTCAGAACACCTCTAGATTCTGCCTTGAGTAGAAGCACCTCCTCATCGGTTGAACAGAGCAATGACCACCTAATGGATGGCCTAAACCAGCGCTTGGACCACTGATCCCGATCCGGATCCCGATCAGAGATCCGTCACTGGTTCATTGACACCAGAACCCACCTAATGGATAGCCCAAACCAGCTCTTGGATCACTGATTCCGATCCGGATCCCGATCAGTGATCCGTCACTGGTTCATTGACACCAGAACCCACCTAATGGATAGCCCAAACCAGCTCTTGGATCACTGATCCCGATCCCGATCAGTGATCCGTCACTGGTTCACTGACACCAGAACCCACCTAATGGATAGGCCAAACCAGCTCTTGGATCACTGATCCCGATCCCGATCAGTGATCCGTCACTGGTTCACTGACACCAGAACCCACCTAATGGATAGCCCAAACCAGCTCTTGGATCACTGATCTGGATTGCAATCAGTGATCCGTTACCGGTTCACTGACACCAGAACCCACCTAATGGATAGCCCAAACCAGCTCTTGGATCACTGATCCCGATCCCGATCCCGATCAGTGATCCGTCACTGGTTCATTGACACCAGAACCCACCTAATGGATAGGCCAAACCAGCTCTTGGATCACTGATCCCGATCCGGATCCCGATCAGTGATCCATCACTAGTTCACTGACACCAGAACCCACCTAATGGATAGCCCAAACCAGCTCTTGGATCACTGATCCGGATTGCAATCAGTGATCCGTTACCGGTTCACTGACACCAGAACCCACCTAATGGATAGCCCAAACCAGCTTTAAGATCACTGATCCCGATCCGGATCCCGATCAGTGATCCGTCACTGGTTCACTGACACCAGAACCCACCTAATGGATAGCCCAAACCAGCTCTTGGGATCACCGATAAACTATGGTAACCTATGGGCAAAAAGAATGACCAATTTATTTTTTTTACATCATACATGGCCTAAATAAGACAGTGGCCTACATGTACATGTCTCCTCGATCCTCTAGCCCAGGTTGGACGCCAGTCTTCATTTCATTACGACATGATACGGTCAAGGAGTCCACCTGGGCTACTCGATCCTCCTATTTCTGCGCACCTACCTGTGACGCTTTGAAACAAGATTTCCAGAAAACTACAATGCAGTTGAAATGACGTTATTTTATTTATACAACTCACAGTCTGTCATCAAAGCAATTCACACAAAAAAGTTACTTCTTTTTGGGACCAGGAGTGGCAGCTTTTAGTATGTGTAGGTTTGATCACAGATGTGTGTAAAAGTCCTACCTAAATCTACGCAACTGGCACTCTCTGAAATCTACAGTGGCCAAGACATGCTACACAAGATGTATTTATTGAATGGGCGAGTCCTGGTGTTTGGCATTGTAAAGCATTGTAACAGCACATATTCTGTGAATTGTCAAAGCAATGTAAACAGCTTTGAACTTCAAATCTTTCAGGCGTTATATTTCCAGTTCATTTAGATAACTTTCTTAAATCAGTAACGGATAAATGAATTTTAATAAAGAATGGTATTTTTTATCTTTTATAATATGAGGTTCCTCGGTCTACCGATATTTAACATTTTTGCATAATAAATTACAAGTAAAGTCTCTAAATGTGTCCTTTGCTTATTTACTTGTCAGTTTCGACAGTCTTTACAAGCCAAACACTAAATAAGGCACCCCGTATCCTCCCGAGGTCTGTCCCCTCTTCTGTGCACTCCATGATTCCATATTAACCATCCAAATCCACCTTACTCTAAATTCCCCTCCCAAAATAAATCTGTAATCACAAGAATGAAGAAATAATTTTTAGAAGAAGACAAAGCCTTAAATGGTCTATGAAAACACCTTCCCGGGGCTAATTCCATTCCTACATTTACTGCCATGTTCTTTGTACAAACACCATCACAGATTAGTGAACAACCCCCTCCCACACCCCTTGGTTTAGAATGTCTGTGCCCTCTCCGTGGTGACCAGGTTGGGCCACTCCCATCCCACCATTACCTGCACATGTATTTATTTTAAATGTTCATGAACATGGGCAACCTAGTGTCAACACACGTAATCTGCATGTAGCTCTCTTCTGGCGAAGAGAAATGAGACACAAAAACTGGACCCAGCACTACTCTTCATTCATATTCACTCGCCCCTAACCCAACATTCTTGGGTCTTTTGCAAAACTTTAGAAAACGGATAAACGACGCATGTGTGTCTGCAAAACCTAGGGCGTAGAAAATGGGACTGCATTAAGGCGCCTTTCCATATGTATGCTTTTGGGTTCGTTGCATAAGCGATTTGTTCATAACTTAGCCTTATTGCAAATGCTGCATGAGTGATTTTGTATAATGGTATAAAGCTTAAAGGCATTGTGGGAAGGCAAAAGGTTCAATGTTTGCTCCTTTTTCCTTCCCACAATGCCTTTCTACCATTGTGCAGAATCACCCATGTAGTATTTGCGATAAGGCTTGTGCGTTTCACTTTCACGGACACAAAAATCGACCCCATAACACACGTGTGCGCTTGGCCGTCAAATTCGCTCCCGGGCATGCCGGGGCGATTTTGACGGATACGTAACGCGTGGCTCAAAAATGTTGACGTGCATATGGAAAGGCACTTCTGGGTCTAGGCCCTGGGATCCGCGCACAAGACAATAAATATGATCAAACAAATTGCTATATTTCTACTCACTTTCACTGGATTTACAACTTCGATAAAAAACATATAGGGGGGCCTAAGTTATAAGACTTCGTCCCAACTTCTTCCCGTCCCACTTGAACTTCATGCACTCGCGGTCGATCTCTTACGCGCCATCCAGCTGTGAGCCCTCTGTTGGTGGTCGCGCTTCAAAATAATCCATAAATCGTCTGGTTATGCCGTACCGGTACACTCAACTACGCTCCCATAGAAAACAGTGCAAAATCGGACCGAAATAGCGCCGCCTGTTGACTCTCGTGAAGAGGTTGGCCTCTGTTTTTTTCCCCGGAAATTCAAGATTTTGGCCTGAAGATCACTTTTCGTTTCAGTTTCATTGGGGTTAGCCATGACAATTTTTTGTATTCGCCATTCAAGGTAGAAACCCCTCAAATAGCAGTAAAACTAAGCGCTCATTTCTGAATGTAGCCGCCCGCCTCTATCCAAAATAAGCCCGCAATTTGGGGCTTTTTGTGAAAGAAATACCCCAAAGTGGAAACTATCAGTCCCAAATTCGAAATTTATAGAAAGAGTTCTATGATCCCTCCTAATTATGGTCTGTCTTATTGGGAAAATCTCGTGGATCACAAAATATTAATGACTCGCGCGCAGAAATACAACTATTTGGTAGAATGCGCCCATAGAGAGTTAGATAAAGTGTCGTAGATAAGAGGTCAGACTGGGTACCTGTTGAATATTAATAATGTCACCGTCGTCCGCGGTACGATGTGGTAAAGCGCGCGGCCGTCGCATCGTCAGTGGAAAATCCCGTGCATTGACAAGTGCTATGCGAGCGCCACCTGCTTCGACGTAAGAGGGCCACCCCAGGACTAAACTGCTTAGCTGAATTTCATCGAAATTTGCCCAGCACCATGTCTGATAATACATCCGAGGGTTGACTCTGAAAGTGGATTCAATTCCAGTGAAAAGAAAAACACTGATCGTACCTCGTTGGGGATGTCAGCTGCGAGGAGCTACGTGTACGTGTACATTGCAGTTCAGGTAACAGCGGCGGCTGTGAGCGCCTTGTACCGTGTGATGATATGTTGAGTCGCGCTCGGTCCTAACCTATCTCGCTTGAATGCACGGAGTTTTTTCCGCTGTTGCGGGTCAAACACCCGATTGAAACGGTCGTGTGCGTCCCTATCGCCGGTCTTGTCAGTGTCAGCTAAGCCTAGCAAGTTGTTTCTGTTTGCAGGATAGGTCTAGGCCTTCATGTTAGAAGAACAAAAGTAAAGCATTTGAGGTGCAGTCGGACAGAGTGTTGTTCTTATCGTAGACGTCTGCACCGTTCGGAAGGAAGGACTGACGTACATCATGGCTGAAAGTCCGACGGAGAAGACCCACATTGCAAGTAATGAGGTAGGTGCATATATTAATGATAGACCCTTTTGATTTGTTTACAGGCCTTTTAAAAAAGTTTTCCGCCACTTGTGCAGCATTCCACAAAATTGCTGTTGTAAGAGTTCATTCATATCGGACCACCACGATATTCTTGACTTTAAATTGTTAATTATTATTATGCATATTGTTTATTTATGTGTCGTGGCCATTCTGCCAAATTGTGCATGAATTACAATATATTAAAAATAGTAAGAGTGGATAAGAATACAAGATATAAAGATTACAATATGAAAAAGTACAAATCATGATAGACATACAGCTATACCGTAAAAATACATCTGTAATATAAAGTCACAAATAAACCACAGGAACAAGATTACAGAAATTAGATTTTAAAAATTCAAAAACACAACGCATAAACTTCAAGAACTATCAATGAGAACATGTAGATATTAAAGCCAGCATCAAGTAAAAATACACTTAGATTGGGCTGTTTTGAAAGCGATGAGTTTTTAACTGGAATCTCGGAAATATTGTGTGAGTTTCGAAGATTCCTTCCATGGTTGGCTAACCTGGATGGGGGGAATAAAAAATTACAACGCTCATTATTCTGAAGATTTGTGGCAAATTGGAGACAGTGTCTGTCTCTGGGTGTACAACGAGTCAGTGTTTAGTACTTGAAGAGCTAATTCATATGGTTGATAGTTTGTACCTAAAATAATTTTACAAGCTCTTTTCTAAACACTTTCAATACTATGACATTGATAAGCAGTAATTCCAGAGTGCCATATGACATCTGCATATTCTAATATCGGTCTGATGTAACCATAATAAGTTGCTTGTAATTTCTCAATACTAAAACCAAACTGCTTTAATGATCTTAACATGAACAACTTACTACTAGTTTTCATGAGCAGGTAATCAACACGAGTGTTCCACTTAAGGTAATTTTGAACCCAAAGACCTAGGATTTTAGCTACAGAAACAAATGGCAGTGTTTCACCACTAATTTGGAGATTTTGAACGTGTGGGTTTCTTTTAAAACACACGCTAAGGGCCTGACATTTGTTGGGATTTAATTTCAGGTTATTTTCAATTGCCCATTCATTCAGGGAATCCAGATCGTGTTGAATATGGTTAGGCTTTCTGGGATTGGAGTTCTCAGCTTAAGTTAAATCATCAACATATTTCCAATATTCCGAGTAGGAACCCTGGGCAGCATCATTGATAAGAATTTGAAAACCAAGTGGACCAAACTTAGCATCCTGGGGGACACCGCCATTGAGTGACAAATACTCTGAAAGAACAATATTGTACCGCACTCTTTGGCGTCTGCCCTAAAGAAAGTTGCAAACCCAGGGAACAATAGCACTACCAACACCCATATCAATTATTTTATTAATAAGAATGGTGTGGTCGACAAGATTAAACGCCTTGGCAAATTCAGTAAGAACCACTGTACACTGGTTACCATTCTCCTCAGCGCGCTGAAAAAGATAATGCATCAGATTAACCAGGTAATGACGTGTAGAAATACCCTATATATTACCAAATTGACGTTTATCAATCTTACTGCCGATATCATCCAAAATCCACTAAGTGACAAAACCTTCAGCAACCTTGGCAAAACACTAAGTCAGAGAAACCGGGCGAAGTTTATCAATGCTGGGAGGATATTGTCTAGGGATGGGAACCATTGTAGCTTCTTTTCATTGCACTGGCACAATACCCTCACAGAAAGAGCTAAAATATCTGTCAAAGGGACACTTGACTCGTAAGCAAATTCTTTGATCAACCGTAGGGGGATTTGGTCCGCCCACAAGGGGATTTGGTCCGCCCGCAAGATTTGCCAGATGTTAATTTTCTGAGCACAGCATAGACATTCCATGGCGATGGCTTTGCAGAAGGCAAGAATGCAGGCAACTTAGAATACTCCGACGGATCCAAACAATCAGAAACACTGGCTAACCTGGTATTGATCGCATTTGCCATGCTAATGAAACCTTCCCTGTCAATTCCTGGAATGTCCATGTCAAGTTAGTTCTCTTAGAATCACCAACCTTCTTAGCAAATTGATGCCACTTATGAGGGTTAGAATGCTGCAAATTCATGATACGATTGGCATGATATGATACCTTGCCAGCTTTGATTTCCCTTTTAATGAAATTTCTCAGCTTACGCCAATGAGGAGGATTCGTCAAAAAACTACTCTGACATTCATGAATTAACTGTTGAATATAACTAGTAATCCAAGACTTATCTGTGTCATGCAATCTGGATTGTTTAATGGGAAACTACAAATCGTATGCCGGAATTAGCAAATTGTAAATTATGGGCCTAGGCCTACTACTGCCCCCGGAGTAGGGGCCTACATGTCAGAAAGAGTTCCTACGGACACTTCATGTGCAAACCTATAAGACTTGTCTGAAAAAAGACCAGTGTTTTCTAAGTAAATGTTTGGGACTTTTCCGATCTCAATATCAAATTTTAGGATATGTTAGCACTTTTTGATGGCTGTTAATGCATTTTAAGGGCAAATACACTGTAAGTGTTGTCTGTGTATGGAACTCTTTCCCTAGGTTCCCATAAGTTTGAAAAAATAAAGGCCTACCTAGTGAAACAACTTTCTCGGGCAGACTTTGACAATTTCAGTTTTCCCTGGCACACTTTGACAATTTCAGTTTTCCCTGGCAGACTTTGACAATTTCAGTTTTCCCTGGCACACTTTGACAATTTCAGATTTCCCTGGCACACTTTGACAATTTCAGATTTCCCTGGCACACTTTGACAATTTCAGTTTTCCCTGGCACACTTTGACAATTTCAGATTTCCCTGGCACACTTTGACAATTTCAGTTTTCCCTGGCACACTTTGACAATTTCAGTTTTCCCTGGCACACTTTGACACTTTTAGGTTTCCCTGGCACACTTTGACAATTTCAGTTTTCCCTGGCACACTTTGACAATTTCAGATTTCCCTGGCACACTTTGACAATTTCAGTTTTCCCTGGCACACTTTGACAATTTCAGTTTTCCCTGGCAAACATTGACAATTTCAGTTTTCCCTGGCACACTTTGACAATTTCAGTTTTCCCTGGCACACTTTGACAATTTCAGATTTCCCTGGCACACTTTGACAATTTCAGTTTTCCCTGGCACACTTTGACAATTTCAGTTTTCCCTGGCACACTTTGACAATTTCAGTTTTCCCTGGCAAACATTGACAATTTCAGTTTTCCCTGGCAAACATTGACAATTTCAGTTTTCCCTGACGCACTTGGACAATTATCTGGCAGAGTAAATTGGAATTGTTTGTTTTTGTTGCGTGTGCATGGTGGCTGGCTGGTACTGAACTCTTGCCCCCTCCCACAAAAAGGAATATAATTTTAAAAGTCTGACCGGGTGGCAATAAATCTAAAATTCATTGGCCCAATGCTTCTTTGTAACCAGCACCACAGTAAAACAAAACAATTACATGTAGTTACTCATTCATAAAATTTCAAAATTAGCCGCACGATCGGGCGCTTTTGACTTAAATTAAAAATACTTGTTCCATTTTTTTTCAGCGCATATGAATAAAACCTGTATTTTCAATCAGTTGTTCAGAGGGCATGCATTCAGTTGCTCTGTCTTCATTTAAAATTGATTTGATTGAGCACTTGAACTTACTGTTGTGCGATGGTGTGCAGAGAAAGCTGATCTGCCGTCTTTGTGATAGATTTCACGTTTGGTTTCTTCATATTCATTAAGGATGTTCTGGACTGAGACTCTTATGAGAAGGCAAAAAAGCCTTGCATAATTCTTGCAAATTAAAACGTACACAACTTAAAACGTGCGTAACTTGGTGAGACAGAATACAGTAAGTATACCCTGAATGATGGAATGGACATGTTATGTACCGCTGTATTTTTTTTAACAACGGAGAAGTGTTTTAATATACGTGTAGATTACAGATGAAAACAAGTAAAAAGTGCAGGTGCATTTTTGCCGTCTATGCTGCTGGTTCTTGGAAAGCAGAAATGGCTAATAAAGCATGCTAATAAGTACATACATGTCCTACCAGGTTACAGGTGTCTGAGATTAAGAAAGTTTAACAAAGGTTGGAAATTTTGAATAGAAACAAAGATTGTCATCTCAGAAGTCTTGTTCTCATTAGGGGTAGAGGACCTAGATAATGAATGCAAAACAGGAATACAAGTAACACAGCAACTGTGATGACAAAAACAGAAACAGCCATTCGCCTCCAGACCCTTCCTTCTCTGTCTGCTGGATTTCCAGCTCGCGAGGACTCTTGAAATGCCAGTAAAGTGGTTTCAGTCCAAAGGAAATTTCCCTTGGGGGAAGGGGGGTTTGGGGGTCGGGTCTGTGCATCTCATTATGGCGGTGAATGGCAAAGTGTCCTTTCGCGTACAAGGGTGACACGCGGTAGTGTACATGTATGTGCTTGTATGAGGATGTGGAATCAACCAGTGGAGAAGGCAGCGGTAGGTGTTTGAAGGCCAACAATTTTTTAATTTGTTGGATGATGAATTGACTTAACCCTAAATATATTTTACAATGTTTGAAAGAAAATAGAATGACAAACTTCCTCTTTTCTTTGCCGATGAAAGTTTTTAATATTTAGGGAAACATTTTTTCATTTTTTCCCCTTGATGCAGTGTTTTGAGTGAAATGAAACAACGTAAAACCCAAAAAAAAAGGAACACCACCAAAATTAAAATACCGTACATGTAGGTGTACGACAGTTACCGTTATGTAAAGACAGAAAGTTACTGAAACAGAGAAAGAAAGTGTTATTCCTGAAAATACTGGTAATTAAATTAATGATAAGAAAGCCAAAAACTGAAAGGTGGTCATCTACGGTACTTGTAATTTCATTAGGTGGTACAGTACCAGTCGAAAAACTACATGGAGGCATTGAAGCCCCATTTGTTTATTGACTTTACGGTCTATGAGGACAATTCAGTTAATGAACTTTCACTGCAGCTTACAAGTGTGTATTGAGGTACAATGCACATATATGTACCGGTACATTTACACGCAATGTACCCGTACAACTCAGGCATGAGATTTTTCAGACATTTGTTTGAGTTCAGACATTTTGAATCTGAAAGAAAGCATTATCGGTATAGGAGGAAATGCACCTTCAGACTTTTTATACCCAGTGTCAGGTTTTTTTTTTTTAACTGATAATCTCATCCCTGACAACTGGGGCAGAGAATGACACTGGTATGCATCGTACATGTACATACAGTCTGCATATAATCCCCGTCATACCGGTACATGTAGCAAGGTTTTCTGTACCTGTGGACACCCACTCATACCGGTAATTGGTACCTTGCATTGTAATCCCACATAATTAAAACTACCAGTACACCTACCGAAAGCATCAGTGGTGCGTGTAATTACATGTACCGCCGCCAGCATCAGCTTCCCTCGTCAAGGTCAAGTGAAGTGTATCAGCATGAAACTTTATCAGATCATAGTTTTAAGTCTCCTCTCAAACTGTGTTGCGCTTTGAATGTGGGATTCATTGTTCTTTTGCTGTGAGCTTTAGAATCGTATACCAATACTGGTAGTGAATGTTTATGAGTGCGATAGTAAGAATGATTGCATTTGGTGACGGACGAAATGGTCTATTATACAAGGAATAGACCGTTTCTTCTGTCATCGAATGCCGTTATTCTTACCATCGCACGAATGGAAAACATAAATCCTCGTCATCTGATTTTCTGATCACAGCTTGAGTAATTAACTGAGTTAAACTGGAAGTTGTCCAGGTCTGAATCTGTTAATTTTTCGATATGATATTCCGAGCTTGTTTTATCCTTTGGCAGCATTTTATCTGTTTCCATATGTTGGCAGCATCAGCGTTACTTACTAAAACAAGCTCTTGTAATTATTTCTTTTAATTATTTTGTAGAATTGTGAGCGGCGACGGCACAGTTGTTATAAATTTTGTGTGTGTGCGTCGCACGTGTCATGCGTCAGCTGTGTTGGTAAAATACTTCAATGCCATGTGATGTTGTATTCAAGTCTATCACAAGTCCCTTCAAATCCCTGTAAGCCCATCACAAGTCATTCAGTCTTTTTAAGCCAATTCACAAGCTATTCAGCTTTTCAGCTTTCAAGCGAGCTGTGACAAAAAGCATTCTTTTGTCATTGTTCACCATCATGCCTAAGACTGGCCTTGTGAAAGGAGTTGTGAAGGGACTTGTGGTGGGCAACACTGGATCAATGATCCACCAATCAGATGATGGGGATGCATGCAGGTGTTGTATAATAAACGATGTGTCCTAATTACATGTACATGTGATTCTGTATGTTGCACTTTTGGGCCACGCGCGCAAAGGTTGGTCAGTTTGGTAAGAAATACGACACAAATTACAAGAAACAATTATTCCTGTCTCGAAATTGGCTTTAATGTCAGGCAACATACAAAACCAACACAAATATTCATGAAATTTTTTTTGAAGATTTCTTTAGATTTAAAACACGGCCGTTAGGCCCTAAAGTTGACCTTCAATCCAGTGAAATCGGAAGGGTTGACATCTCTACAAATACACATGTGTGATAAACCAACGATCCAACTCATTTGTATTACATTCATGTGTTCTTGAAGTATTGCTTGGAAACGAAGTTGACTCATCATGTCACTTTTTATGCGGAAATAGTCAGTTACAGCCCATGCCAAATTAGATCAGCTTCTTTTGTTTTAGTGTCATCATTTCACCATTGGCGATTTTTTATTTAATATCCAAAGATCTATAAGGCATTCGAAAAAAATTGCCCAATTTACGATGATGCTGCTGAGCGCCATGGTCAGCAGAATTCTCAACTGGTGCACATGCAAACGTACGTGTACGTGTGTACGCGGCACTGGGTACCAGTACTTGTCGTGCTGCACGGTGTGGTGATTAGAATGAATGCGAAGGAGAAGTGATCTACAAAATTGAAACAGGTGAAATTTAATTAATCTGCTTGGCCACCACACATGGTGATAAAGAATCAACAGTAACATTGCCACAATCTTGGACTTCTTAGAACAGTTAGGATTTGTACGTTTTGTCATTGTTTCGGTAGAGTAGGGGAATATTTTCATTATATCAATCGTGTGCGTGACGCCACTTATGCACATGTACTAGTGCAGGCTATTTAAGCATTCATACCAAAGTACCGATACCTGTACATTACGATGAAGTTTCGTGGGTTTTTAGACCTTATGGATTCCTCATCCTCAATATTGGCATCTCTGGCAATCTTTTGTCATTTATTTTAGCCCTTCAGCTGTTCTCTTACATAAGCCTTACCACAAATACTACATGGGTGATTTTGCATAATGGTAGAAAAGCCTTGTGGGAAGGGAAAAGGGCAATGTTTGCTCCTTTTTTTCCTTTCCTTCCCACATTGCCTTTCTACCAGTGTGCAAAAACACCAGGATGCAACATTCCCAATTAGGCTCATGTACAAGTACATTTAAATAGGAAATAACATTGCAAATTTCTATGAAAAGTCCAGTCTGTTGACTTCATTTTATTGATTTTAAACATGTTTGAAGGATACCGGTACTTTTACTTTTTATTCAGGAAAAGAAGTCCCAGGGGTAATGTAAAATTGTGAGGGTCCTTTTTTTTGTTTGATTGCAGACAAATCAGGAAAATCGTAATGCTGTCATAAAGCATGAAAACATACCACATGGACAGAAGGTACATGTACAGTACATTGTACTTCATTTGAACATTGTTATATGTACAACAGACGTGCAGGTACGGTAGACCCCATATTTATTATTTTCAGTAGGTCTACAGCTACTAATGTACATGTACATGTAACTTTGTGGTGAACAAAATTTTTAAAAATTGATAAGAAGACCCTCACTGTAAATAGAACTTCCTTCAAACATTAGCCTAGAGTAGAATCTTTATTCACAAGTGCTTTTTCATTCATGCAATCAATCTGTTGGGATTTCTTGGAATGTGTGCCGACTCCCGGTATGTTGGGGTTTGTTGGAACATGTTCCAACTAGCTTCAGTGGCCGATGTGACATTTTTGACCTTACTACAGTACACAAAACAGGGACTACACTGACACAACTGGCGTGACTGGTTATCCTTGTTTTGTTGCTCAGTGCTACACGTAGAACCGAAAATACTGGGAGAGTAGTCACAGGTTTTTAATAAGAGATACACTGTAGTGTAATTTTGTGGAATGCTCAAAAAATTTACTCACCAGTTAAAAAACCAAACAACTCCATTTTTCCATTTGAGAACTGCCAAGGCACTTTCATGTACGTGTAAAATTTGTGATATACACGTGAGCAATATGGGAGAAGGCCATTGCTGAGGGACACCTCTATACAGTAGATTTAATCAACTTAATTCTCAACGTTTCAACTTATCTCATGTTCAAACTAACCCCATCTCCCCTACCCTTACAGGTTGCAGCTAAGGCCAAATTGTCATGGAATGGAATAAATTAGAATGTTAGATCCTACACATATATCCAACAAAATAGTGGGACGAAATGAAAGTGCCGAGGCAGTGTCTTTTCCTCTAAGTTTTAAAGTGGCATGGAGTACGTGCTCGGTCTCCAGCCTTTTCAGGAAAACTCTCATCTGCATGCTGGAGCAGGGAGCTACAATGTGTAATATTATCAAGAAGGGACTAGACAGAAGTTACCAAGTTCTCAATGGAGATGGGCTCTCCAGAAGGGGAATAGAAATTGATTTATCACGTCAGTCCTTCATTGAAAAACACCTGCACGGGCCAGTGCTGCAGTGATTTGTACATACCGGTATATTTGATTTCTCCGTTCAGGCTGAAACTGATGTGGGAAGGCGAAAAAAAAAATCAACAACGAAAAGAGAGACCAAAAGCAAAACAGAAATTAGCTATAAAGTGAAAATGTCAGTGCCAATCCTTACATGCATGTTACGCATATCACTTCAGTTTCAGGAAAGGTGCGCAAAGAAGTTGGTTCAACGTGTACATTTAGGGAGTAAACCTAGAAACTTGTACGAGTAGTTTGTCATGCTGAAGCAGTAAAAATTGCAAATGTAAATGTACTGTAGTATTGGAATTTTCCTCCTTAATTGATTGTTTATGATGAACTAAAGCGTAGTTTTGAGCTAAGATGTCAAATGCAGTGTACGTGTACATGTATGCAGACGTACCTTCACATTTTGTCAATAAGTGTTCTCACTGCATAGATGTACTTCTGCATTTGTATGCTCCGGTATGATAAGGCATAGGAAATCGCAATCATGCTCTTAATTTAAAGTCTGAACTGACGTCTACATTTTAACCGTTGTTGACAAGTTTATTAGCCTGACATTGTCTAAGTACCAAATGCTTGGTAGCCCTCCAAGTTCTGTTTGTCTCTCACTGAGTTAAAAAAAAAAAGGTAGTGTAACTTCCAAGCTTTAAAAATCCGGCAGCACAAATGAACACGATAGACCCCTACACTGCTGCAGGCCCCGCTAAAACTCCTGTAGACTATCTAGCGGACATTTCATTTTACTTTAATTGCACGCCAGGTTTAGAATTTGGAATTTGTGGAACTCTGCTTGATTTGATGTCATTGTACATGTAAAAGTCTGATTCGTGAAGGTTCAGTGGGACAAAATAAAAACCAGTCATAAAGCACAAACGTTACATTTTTCCATTACAAAACTTGTACACCTGCTTAAAAGCAAACACAGTGTAGCAGATTGCTGTGAGAAAGAGGAAAACTGAGACTGTGTTTTTCTTTGTCCCTTTAATGATAGCTCTCTCCTACAGACCAATTAAGCAAGCACAATGAAATATTGAGAACCACAGTTCAACACAATATTAACTTTTGATAATAGGAAGAATGGCCTTTATTTCTTTGTTTGTGTGCCTGTCCTGCGTGACCTCTGCGGTGGTAGGGCCAAAGACTTACTTTTACTGTCTACTTTGTCCTCATTTGTTTCCCATCTGCTCATGCAGTCAGTTTTACTCTCTGCTGGGTAAAATATGAAGTGAATAATGCAGATGTCATTTTCCAATTTCTTCCATTTCCACGTTCCAGCTCCCAATCCTTAACTCTCTTCAGGTATGTACAAGTACCGCTACGGTGCATTTTTTTTTTTAAATGATGGTATACATGTACATGTACTTGACGGAAGGCTTCCTGTCAATTGAAGTTTAGGACAGTATTAGTTGGCAGGAAGCCCATTCAGGTTGATTTGGGGTCGGGGGATTAATCGTTTATGGTACCAGTATAATATTCATTTGCATGCAGCACTGTACACCTTGCACAGCTCATTTGCCTCTTATCAGCACTCTTACTGCATCCAGCACTGATTCCGCAAGGTGTCGTTTATTGTCTCCAGGTGCCTACATGTCTGTCTACAGTCTATGCTCCAGTCTTGAGCTCCCATGCCTCCAGTGTGACTTCATAACACCTGTGCAGCATGTGTCCATTAATTAAAGTTGTTTTGCGGCCCATTTTGAGTTGAGTCTCACATCAAATCACAAGTCTTGTCTTATGTATGCGTTTAACCACTTTCACACAGTATTATTCCACAGTGAACTTGTCCCAGGCGTGATATTATTTTGGGCTAAAAATATTAACTTCTTTTAAAATGACCGAATGTCACAACTAATATAGTGTACAATCTTTGACAAGGATGGGTTTACAGATGTTTACCCTTTGTGATAATTGCTTCAATACTTACCGGTATGTTACATTTCTTAGCGCACTGACGGCACTTTTTAACTCTCGGAGACAATCTTGGCTAGTGATACGGTAGTTACTCCTAACACCCAGCAGTAACACGCTGTGAGACTGGAGGCACTTTACACTCAACTGTAGGGTACATGTTTATATTGCCTGCCTAGTCTGAGCATTCTTTTGTTTTCATGTGGGAGTTAAGAATACTCGGTGAAAATAGTCATTTTTCTTGCACCGTGTCCGAGTACAAGAATGAGGGAACACTGGTACCAGGGTACGGTAGCTTGTGCAGGCGCAGGTCCAGCGATGGAAACTCCCTTCCCCCCATCCTGAGACCGGGGGAAAAAAGGGAAATAATTAAATGGGGAAAACATTAAAAAATAACTTACTGGTACATGTAAGTGTACCAATACAATTGTAAACAATGTCGTGTATGGCGTAGGCCCAATGGTACATCGTTTCTGCTTGTCCACCAAAATGAGAGATTAAAGCGACTTCTTGACTTGACTGAAGATTGTACCTGCATGTGTCACTGTACCGGTAAATGAACTTTGAGAGTCCAACCGCAACATTGGGCAAGTGTAAGTGAAGACTGTAAATGCATGGAGGAAGGACACAGGAGTTTGAACTGCTTGGGCTATAAAATCTGGCCAATTACCGCTTTCTGGCATGCCGGGTATGTCCATAGCCAGAGCGCAGCGCAAGCTTGCTACTCACCACCTGTTTTGCAACCTTAAGCTCCCCTTTGTACCCCATGATCATTGCCGCAATTTTTCGTTGGTAATCTGCATCCCTGAAACGCTGTGTACTGCAGTATAGGAAGTTGAATATTCATGCCATCGTTGGTGCTTGATATGATCTGACAGCAACATCAAATTTAGTGCTTGCGCAGACCTTATTAGGCTGTGTACCCAAAGTGTTCATTTACAGTTGTTGCCTTATCGAACGCTTTCTTCTGGACTTTTGGGAATAAATAGCCAAGTTGCTTGTAAGATTTTGAGTTTTATTTGAATAATTTTTATTACAGAATTTACACAAAAAGGTATTCTATGAGATCTCATGATCACTCCCTGTGATGAAACAGCGCATTTTCTTTTTCATGAACTTAACTGTCCTGTGGTGTTCAACATGTTGCTGGCCAGCCAAACTCGTACGGAGATTTCGAAAACTGATGTTTTGGAGTGACAAAATAAAATTACAAACATATGCATGGATAATGGAAAAGGGCATCAAAATCTTTAAAAAATTATTCAAAACGGCAAAAGTAAATCTAATGTTAGATATTTTTTCTTTCTGCTTCCTGGTCACTGCGATAAGATGTAGTTATATTGCTACGATATTACTGGCCCCACTTGTCCAGCTAAGCTGCAGGCAGAAATCAGGTATTTTTGGAATGTTTACTATTGTTCATCGAGCGCTTTGATGTGCCAGAGTTGAAACTCCTATTGTGTCCTTCCTCCATGGTACATGTATGTGTATATAGTACTGTACACGTACAAGTAGTTGAACCAGCATCACCTGCATGATGGATGGTTTGGGGACAATGCTGTCAACCATTTGCAACCAGCCAGTGGTTAAATTGTGCATGTAATTCATCCAGGGGGAACTCGACCATTGGCACAGGTGGACCAGTGGACCAGCTCACCGCAGAGGAAAGTCTACAGGTACTCCCCTGACAATGTGCGGACTTACATGTTCTGTAGAAGGAAGGCATTGATTAATTAAATGTACAGGCTGCACGTACATGTACTTTGCTTTTCTGCACCGTGTCTGAGCTCGACTGCAACCCTTGCAGAATTTCAACCAGTGCCTTTTGTTGTCAGAAAATATAGTGCGTGTGCCAGTGTGCACAGCCTGTAATAAAAGGGTGTCCTTTTTTGGGGGGGGGGGTAACATGTACCGGTACTAGTACTATTCTCAGTTTCATTTTGCCCGTGAAAAATAGGCGCTGCACAAGAACGGTACGTTCCTTTCTCACAAAATTTGGGTCGTAAACGGTAGAACTCCTGAAAAGAATGGAATGCGCTTGGGCAATATTGGGGGAAAAAATGTTTTGAGGGGGCGGATTCTGCTATTGCAGACCCAGGTAACCTGACTGACTGGGGGGGGGGAAATGTTTTGAGGGGGCGGATTCTGCTCTTGCTGACCAAGGTAACCTGACTGACTCACGTCCTTCAGGCCTCATTGTCGCCGGCAAAGGCTGCAATGCCACACACAGCACATGTACATTCTTCAGAGAGCAGGCAAGCCCCTGAAGTTGTGGAAAATTGAAAAAAAAAAGTACAGTATGAGAAAAATGCGGAGCCATCAGCCAATACCCTGGATCAGCAAAATAACAACTACCTGTGCATACATGTACCGGTACATGGCACAGGTGGTGACCGTTTCAAACATGTATGCCCCTGTCATAAAGAATTCATGGTCATTTTCCATAAAAAGAAGCCTGCCTACTGGTATGGTACATGTACGAGTACAGTACATGTACATGTACTTAACTGTGTGTGGCATACGGGGTAATAACCTGGAAGTTTTTCATGGCGATGGCAGCTGATCTCAGGGAAATTGGTTGGCCATGTGGTACACCTTGACGTCTTTCAATTAGACCCGATATAAAAGATGCTAATAAAAATGTTGAGGACCCCCCCCAAAAAAGCTACATTGTAAAGGTACCAGTAAATTCCATCCAAAAGTATGCAATAAACTCCAAAATGTATCAACGGCCATCAGAATAAGGCCATAAAAAAGATACATGAATTCATTTCCAATTTTTTGCCCAAAATGTACATATGTACTTGTACATGTTAATAGTGTTGTGGATGATTTACGATAACATTACATGTAGAGCATAAGAGCCTGGGTTATATGGACCATCTGACAGGTGGGGATCAGTGCACTTCCATTGAAGCAGCTTACAATTGGAGCCATCTGTAATACCACTGTTCCATTATGTCTCATAAGTTTTAACTTTGTTGGACCAAAACATTTAGCTGTTCTTGGCACATTCACACATACTGTACGTCATCCATCTCCTTGTGTCAAAATTTCCCTTGTGCATGAGGGTCCGTGAAAACATTTTTCACCTGCCTTCAGAAAGTTGACAACAGCATCCAGTGTACCTGTACAGACATTGCATACTGGTACGTGTATATTGCATACTGGTACGTGTGTATTAAACATTGGTGTCAAAATGTACTTAAGATGGCGGACGAAAATTTGTGAAGGCTTGTAATGCAAAAGGTACATGTGTAGTACTATAAAGTGTAGTAGTGATATCAGAAAAGAAACTGGGGAGTGGGGCAGTTCCTGTTTCACTGTGCATGTAGGTCTTTTAGTTTCATTTCCGGGTAAACACAATCTTACACCTGTACCAGTATGTGATACACCTGCATGGATGTAAGGCTTGTCTCTTGATTTTGTTCTTATTGTGATAGCAATTTTTTTTGGGGGGGGGTTGACATTTGTATTGGGTTTTGTCATGAAATGGCTGTTTTGTCCGCGTCGCAGAGCCCCCAGCTTGGTACTGGTCCAAGTTTATTGGTCATGCCCCAAGAGTGCATTTGCTGTATTGGTGTAGCATGTTGTAGCTTGCCTTGCAGCCTTTTACGGGTAGAGCTGGGATAAAAGTGAACATGTACATTCACGGGGACCACCAACCCCTCCCCCATTCAAATTTACACAATGGAAACTGCTTCATTTTGCTGGTCCATTGCTCTAAGCCAAGGTCTGAACTATCCCTATGGCTGAAGGTGCAGGTGCTCATCCGTCCCATTAATGTCATGGTTGAAGCAGTACAATCAAAATCATCATACCAGTACAAGTACGGAAAGAAAAAAATCCTTTTGATATTTATTTGCCAAATACATTGTAAAGGAGTCCACTGGATAAAGAAAAGTGGCTTTCCTCGTGCCCTGCGGCAAAACTACAGACTCGCCAGACGCCAAATCCTTTTATGTATTGTATTATTTCAATATCTGCTGAACAGAGAAAGGACTGCGCAGGAGTTGAATTTCTTTCGTTTTTTGGGGTTTTTTTTGGTCCACAGCAATTTTACTCTTGTCAAGAAAGTGTGCAACAATGAAGCCATTGTTGGGGAGAGGGGGACAGTTTCAGGAGAAGGGGGGTATTGTGTATGCATGTACATACATGTACATGTATTACTTTACTAAAGGCAAATGGTGCTGCTTATATTGTAAGTACGGGATACTAACAGACAAGATGAAATCCTAGCGGTACAAATTTCTGATATCTTCACAAGTGTAATGCTACAGTGTGTATTTGCATAACATGAATTAACTTGTTCCCCTCAAAAATGTACTGGCAAGTACCGGTACATGCTTGGTACTGTACATTCTTCACTGTGACTGTACAGCTCTACATTTACACGTACATGTACATAATGGGTGCAGTACGTAGTGGGAATTTGCAATATTTTATTGCTGTTTCCATATTGGGGACCATCGCACAGCGCCTATGTCTGCTCATAATCTTGATAGCATTTTTATAGGGTATAGCTCAATGCACTGTGGGGTACATAATGTGCAGCTCGGCATGAGTGTGTGTTACCATAAGGCAGGGGGCAAGGTGCCCAGCTTTTCTAGGATCATCCCCTGAATGGAATCAAATTATAATATTGATCGCTGGTGCATTAGACATGTATCCACCATATGGGGAGACTCCTGTACAGTGTAGTGAATAACAGTTTGATTTCTTTTCAAGGCAACACCCTCAGTAATTAGCAAGAGACTCCGGTGCAAATAGGAAGAATGCTGAAAATTTGTGGAAGTACTGAAATGAAACTTGATTGATAGGCACAAACAGAAGATGTTGAATAAATCATGTCTGTGGTTTCCTGTACACAAAATTTGTGGAAGTACTGAAATGAAACTTGATTGATAGGCACAAACAGAAGATGTTGAATAAATCATGTCTGTGGTTTCCTGTACAGAGATTTCTGAATGGTTTGGTCAGCAAAACAAACAGCACCAATGTGAAAACAAAACAACTAAGTGGAACAAAAACAAATATTAGAGACGGTGGTTGTAAGTAAAA
Source organism: Acanthaster planci (assembly GCF_054643075.1). Lineage (NCBI taxonomy): Eukaryota > Metazoa > Echinodermata > Asteroidea > Valvatida > Acanthasteridae > Acanthaster > Acanthaster planci. The sequence goes on from NC_141793.1 coordinate 3,738,539, forward strand.
CACCACAGGCCTGTTCCAGAAGTATTTTTTGAATTATCTGTTAAAGTAAATGAGAGCAAAAAACATGTAGGTAATGGGCAAATTTGCTCAAAACTCTCAAGTTAGAAATTTTCTTTTACAAATAATGAATATTCAATAATTCACTAAATTTGAAAAAATGATGCCATAAGGATGTCAAAACAATTTTGTAGTAGGGTGGAAATCTGTATTACATACATGTACATGTAATATAGATTTATATGGTACCAAAAAAGTCCTTTGATCATAAATGAAAAAAAAAAAAAGGAGAAAACTTGGGCGATGTCATCACCATGATGTCCCTTTATAATTTCCATCCATTGGACGCATTGCACCTATTTTATCAGGAAATTTAGTGATGATCAGAAAATGCCTTATAATGTACATGTACAATGTACATGCGGGTACTGTCATAAAAGGTAAATGGCTATTAGTAGAATATCACTTATCACGTTTGTGATGTCACACGACCAAGATGATGCCATTGTGACAACGCTCTTTTGGGTCATACCATGAGGTTGGGGCACAATTTCTGACTGTGTCCTTGTTACATCAGTGACATTTACGGTACCACCTGTCATGACCTGTAGAGTAGGTCATTTACTCTGTAAAAATAACACACACCTCTGTATTCAGCCTTGCAAGATGTATAACAATGTCAGTTGGAATCCACATGCAGGGAAATAACTGTTCATTTTTACGGAACTCATGTAACAACTGACACCGTCACAAATTGTGCCCCAACCTCCTGGAATGGCCCCCTAGTGAACCATCTGTAGATAATGACTAACAGTGTTGTGCCCTGGTTTAAAGTTGATCGAGTTGATAAAAATTCCCAAAGGCAACACTTGTGCTCTTGGTGATGAAGCATTTATTGGAGACGATAAGAAATGCATGACCCCCCTTTCGTCGCACATGAATGTAACCGTGAAAGGTGCACAACATTGCTCAGGGTTTACTGTGCCGGTACCACTAACGCCACTTTCAGTATTTGCATGAATGCACACGTACATGTACGTTCAGTACTTTTCCAGCACACAAAGAGTAACACAGATGAAGTCAAGGCAAAGCGTTGAATACACCTGTATCAATTTACGTACAGATAAATAACGCACGGTGATTTGCATTGTGGAATATGACAGGTTATGTGCCTGCTCCATGCTGGTGACTAGATTCATAATTCTGAGCCCATATCTCAGAGTAGCAATGTGCAAGATCAGCTGCCCTGACAGCTTTTTCAGTGCCTGACTGAAAAGAATTTGCCGTAAAGTACTTGTTTGAGCTCGATCACTTTTGGTATAAAGAAAGAACACAGCTGTCTCCACGCCAGCCTTGTTACCCATCGCAACCGCTTGTAAAAGATCTGTTCACTAGTCCTTTTGCAAGTCCTGTCTCAAGTGAACCTGGGGAAGAACGGTGATGGAATGTTTTGATTTGGATGTATGCATGTAGCTCGTGGCTCATTCCAGACTGGACAGCTCATGATCAACCAGACTGCTTGAAGTACATGCACCACTATAGATCTCTCTCATAGATCGCTGTCTTCCTAGGATTGTATGTACAAATCATTCTTTACGTGCACACTTTACTCCGAATATCTTCAAAATACGGCACTGCAGATGCATGTCATGTATGTAGGCCTACCAGTATTTTAAATAAAACATGTAAATGCACGTGGCAATCTGTAGGAAGTAGCATCATACAGAGAGAGCTGTAAGACCGTTCTTGCACCGGTCTGTTGTACATTACACGTACATGTTTTTTGTCTGGCCCCATATCGGGAAACAACCAATAATGTGGTTTACTCATCAAAATGATCAATTGAGTTTTTTGGGTTAATCTGTTTCAGATGACCTCCATGGCTACCCACGACACCGCCCAGCTGGTGGAGAAGGGGGCAGAGGCCAGCGGAGACTCAGATCAAAAGAGCCAGGAGGATCGCAGTGGCATCCCTGGCGCTAGCTTCAATGTGGCCAATAGTATCCTGGGATCTGGAATCATAGGTAATGTTGGGATGGAATGACTGTGTCAGAGTTTCTGTTTGTTTTGTGTAGAAGGCTTTAAAGGGGATGGGCCGCGCTGGGAAGATTTCTTCTAAAACATGCATCAGCACATAAAACAAACGTATATATAATAAGAAAACACATCTGAATAATTTCAAACTGTGCAGAAATATGTTAAAATTATAGTTTTCACGACCCTATTTCACTCCCTTCTGGGAGCAAGCGCTAAACAACAGCTGCCGGGTACCGAAAGTTGTCTGAAGATCAACATTAGTCTTGTCTGGAAACTTGAGTCCATCCAGTGATGTCACGTTTTTGCCCAGATTTGTCTGCTGCCCTCATCGATCGCTTTCGATAAATTTTTTGCAAAGAGCCCAGTTTTTTTTGCTGATTTAATGACATAAAAGAGGGGTTAATCCAACTTATTGCATGTAAGACGATTGAAACTACCATATAACGTCAAATTTACCCTGCATGGCCCATCCCCTTTAATTGACGTTTGCTGTGTAAGGTACATGTACCAGGAGCCATGGGGCTGTAGCGGGCGTAAATGTAAATTTGCATGTCAGAGGTATTACTTAATCTACATGTGCTTGTGCATGTAAACGTTTGCGAATGGACATTACATTACTTCTAAATGTAGAGCTTCAGAAAGTGCTGCCATTCTCAAAAAGTACTCAGGAATGTCCTGGGTAAGTCCTGAGACAGCATGAGTTACTGATAAGTCTTAAGTTGTTGCTGTACAAGTCAAAGCTACATGTGCATGTACGTACATGTACATGTAAGCCACGCCATGGTTTACATGTACGTCATTCATGAGTCAAACCATTTTTAAACAAATCTAGGTTTCCAGTCACTTGTTTTCAGTAGATTCCCGTACATGTACCCCGTACCGGTACATGTACATGTATGTACATACATGTAGGCTTGTTGATCAAGATCTACTTACTCATGCTGAAAATGGCTGAATCCCGAGTCAACGTACAATGTACATGTGCGGTAATGCGCTTCCTGTGTTTGCATAAAACCTTATCAGATTCTTGATTTTTTCCAATTTTCTTCATGGAATTTCATTCTACACGTACATGTACATGAACATGAGCAATCTTTCTCCTGTTTTCTCTCTTGGTGTGAAGGGAGGAAAGTCTTTCCCCTTGGACTTTGTGGTAAGGCTCATGGACATGTTATAAACTGTAGATCCTCCCTTGAAGTGCACATTCAGTACTAACTTGTCAAGGCGGAGTGTTGGCTGTACACAGGTCTTGGGTAGCCCATTCTCTACAGTGGGCTTTGTTGTTCGTGTAGCTTTTATCTCTACTGGTGTTCGGTATGTCATGTACATGTATGTTGCCATCCCTAAAGACTAACTCCAAGTTCACATTCTGCAAAGTGTTCACTCCTTGAGACTTTACATACATGTACACTTGAAAACCATCGACGTGTCTAGGCATAATTAACACCCCCCCATGCAAATTGCAAAATAAACTCGCCCTTCCTTTCTGGAATTCCCGATTGATTGATTCATCATTAATTGAACAGTGGAGAAAAGACTTGAAAGCGCTCATTTCACTTTGGGACAGGTGCATCATGTTCTTGTACATTTGTTGTCCTTTTGTGACTGATAAGGGCATGGGAAAATGGTGTGGTGTGATAATACATGTGCCAGTACAGTTGTATAATCCAAGGACCGGAGCCAAGTCCCCGGACCTGATGGTCCACTCAACAAAGACCTATACTGTCACTTGTGTGGACTACATGTGTGTATACACGTGTTGACCAACGCTGAAACATAAATGTGTGTTTGTAGATGTAGCACCAAAAATATTATGTGGAAACATTTTTGTCCCCACAACTCTGTCCTGAATTTCCTTGGCAATAGAAAGGGTCTCCTCAACGCTGTTATAGCCTGGACGTACCTGTACACGTATGTATAAATGTGCATACTGATATGTATTTACATGTACGAGTATCCGCTCCGAGCAGGAACAAGAGAGGGCGTGTTTTGAAATGAGATTGACAGTCGTTTGGTCTGCACTCTCCGCATAGGCGCGCATTGTTTATGCACATTTGATGCGGAGCATGCTTTGCACGCATAACATATTTAGTCTGGAATATACGGTCTTCACGTGCGCGTGCGAGAACCCAGTTGGAAAATTTAGACCATCCGTCTTTCTTTCGGCGGTGAGGGTGTACATCAGTTCTGGGCGGATAGTGAAACATGACTTCATGCGTAGAGAGGACAGTTTCTATTAAGAGAAATTAGAACCGAGTTGTGGGGACATTTCTCTGTCCTCATAATACGTGTATTCATCCTCCACAGAACTGGTGCAATGGCAAGCGCTGGTATTGGACAGCTGTGGGTGGGGCTCTTGAGGGCCAAAAAGATCCTGTATGCTTCTATAGTGTCAAAAAGCTTGTACATGTACACTGTACAAATGTGGAATTTTCTTTTACAGTTGGTTTCAAGGATGCATGGGGGGGGAGGAGGGAACAATGCAGGCATGGCCACCTCCCAAAAAAGAAGGATTTTTTTTAATCATTGAGAGTGAAGATACCAGTGTTAAGTGCTCAAATGGAAAATGTTCGGGGCGGACAGAGCAATTTTGTTCAGGAAATTGTTTTTAAGCAGCTGCTGAATTAATTGTGACAGGTGCATTCGGTTAATGCAAAAGTGCACCAGGTATACTGCTTACATATACTTGTTTTGCCCCCACCTCCAAAAAAAAAAAGAAAAAAGAAGAACAATTTGGGTCTGGATCTGAATCATTTCACGCTTATAGCTTGGAGTTACAAGTGACATTACAGTGGAATTTTTCTTTACGTACATATTTAACCATTAAGTATCCCAATTCAATGATATTGATACGCGCAGGGGAAAAAAAATCAGCTCCCATAAGAATGTGCCTGTACAGTGTACATGTATATTTAGATCCCGAAGAGTATCGGTGGTTGCAAACAACACGTACAGACTCACTTTGCATTGTCCAGAGCTTGCCCCCCCCGCCGTCATAAGCTGTGAGTAACAGCCACCCATCAACTCACTTGAATAATGCATCATCGCCAGCAGGGAAGTAGATCAATACTCGACCTGTGTACATGTACATGTATATGTATTATGCTTGGCGTGGGCAGTGATACATGGCTCTAGCCAGGCGCATGTACATGTATGTGTGTACATCAGAGAGCTCAGTATTTGCTTGGAACGGGCCATTGTGCTGATGTCATGTTATTATTTCAGTGACAGCTCTTGGACGGTTTTTAATTAGGGGGGCTGTGATTGTCAGCTGCTTGTATTTAATTAGACATTGTTCCTATTTTGACCCAATAACTACATGTACATGTACCTGTACGTCAGGGGAAATATTTTTTGAGTCAATAACTGCGTTGCAGAAAATCTATTTTTGGGCCCAATTGCACCATGGTATCAGTACCGCACCTCAGAAAAAATCGACATCGTACCGGCATTTTTGAGCTGACCAAAATTTCTTTTTTGCTTCTTGCCACAAAACACGATAGCATACATTCAGAAACCAAAATGTGCACTGGTAAAGCTGTACATGTACCAGTAAGATGTACATGTAGGCTACCTTTTAGGCAGCTTTTCAGGGAAAGTTAGCGGTACCTACATGTTCAGCAAGCAATCTGAGGTTTACTGTTTGAACATATTTACTTCTATAGCTTTAAAGTCCGCAGTACGGTACTTGCGAACAGTAGTGCATGTAAACTTGAAATATGGTGCTCCGGGTGTACAGAAAGGTAGTTTGCATGTTCCAGCACATGTGTACAATGTACATGCCTCCATGAATGTTTGAATTTATGAGAAAAACAGTGTTGATGAATACTAGTACATGCACATACATGTACTTTGTGTAAAGGCAAAACCCATAATATAAATTAACATCTCCCCAACACAAAAAGTACATGTGTATCTTGAAAAAAGGACACCTTGAAAGAAAAACAGAAACAGAATTCTTTCTCATGAATAAAAAGTTCCTCAGTCTTAACATTTGCTGTACTGTTAGCCAACCATTGCCTCTGTGGATAGGATTAAGTGCTGTACTGTCCATTCAGATCTTGTTTGTTCTTGGTAATATACTGTACACAAGTACTGAAGTTAACCTGCATACAGCTTTAAGTGTATAGTGCATAGCAGTGTTGTAGTCGAGTACTCTCCGAGTACCAACGTTCTCCGCAAAATACTGAACTGGGTAAGTGGGAATAAAGCCAGAGTGCACAGGCATTTGATGGTAAATGTGCAAAGGTAAGATTACAAAATAAATGTTAGACTTCAGACACTCCCAGTTGTGTAAAATTTAAGTTTTAAGGAGAAAAGTACTTGGAAAGTACTCCGCTGAGTACTTTTGTCCTAAAAAGTTAATTTTAATCAAGCAGTGATGGTCTGAAGTCATTATGTTGCTTTGTAATCTTACCTTTATGCATGTACCATCAAATACCGATGTACTTCACTTTTTTCCCTCCTAACTAGTTCAATATTTGGTAGAGAACTTGGTTCTCAAAAAGTACTCGACTACATCACTGGTGTATAGTCGTTCTAATAATATTTCTAAACTTCACCGTTCAAGCTGTTAACTGCGGTGGCTCCACACTCAGTGGTGCATGCTTTTTTGGGAGGGAGGGGACTTGAGGACTTTTGCCACCCCCCCGCACCGCAGTAATCAATAATCCTGATGATCAGATTAGTTGGCAGACATTTATCCGTTGTTAAACTTTGGATGGATGATGTTCCTGTACTTTATGTATTCAGCGTACGCGTTTGTCGATTTAATGTAATTGTGTAGTGACTATTAACATCGCTGCCTCTAATTAATAAAGATGTACCTGCCTATCTGTAATTTCTGATGTTAATTTGTGGTGAATACATTTAACATACAACATGTAATGTACAATACCATATGTACATACACGATGTATACTCTACATTTGTAAACATGTACAGGTGTATGTGTTCAGATTTACCATACAGGTACGACTAAAATATGTACCGTGTATGATGATGTACCTGTTCACATGAAGACCTGTTTTGCACATTTTGTCAAAAAGGATGTCTGCTGTAGAGACACGTACATGTACATATATAAAATTACCCTGTACATTATGTATGTACCAGTGTCTTTAATGTTAAACATTGTAAAACTGGAAAATGACATAACATGCGAACATCTTGTAATAAGCCCGAGAATTGTCCGTATTGTTTGTATATGTACATGTAAGTTTACATGTATATCAATTTAAATCAGAATGATTTCTGCGGAAACAATTTAGTGGTATGCAGTCACTGAGGAATTGTGCTCCAGTAGTTCTGAAAAGAGTCATTGTAATTTATTTCAGGATTGCCATACGCGATGAAAAAGGCTGGCCTACCATTTGGGATCCTTCTTCTGATGTTCATTGCAGCAGTGACAGGTAGTGTTTTTAGTAGTAGTAGTAGTGACACCAAGGATTCCTGAAAAGCACCCAAGGCACTGTAGCTCACAAGCCTGAAGACACCTGTAAAGAGGAGACAATGAGAAGCCGCTACAGTTTTAGAGGTGGGAGGAAAACCCCAGAGGAATATTCTGGGTAAAACCCACAGACTTGGGTAGGGACTGAAGATCCAATCCTTATGTGGACCGAGCTGGGTTTTAACAGCCCCGGACCACTGCTCTAGCTGTGGGTGGAAGGAGAGGAAAGATTCAGTACCCCAACCTGACCCCCGATGCAGCTGCAAAGCTGGTATTCGAACCTGGATTCGAACCCTGTGATTTTTTTTGGTTGCTTACAAGTACTCAGGTGTCCAATTTGTTTGTGTGGGAGGTGGGAGGAGAGGGCTTGAGGCCTCATACATTTGATGTGTAGGCTGGGGCACGCAGTCACGGACGTATATAAAAGAAATCTGGACTTGCAATGCCCTTAATCAGCTTATAGAGATTATTAAATCCACTAGCGGCCATTTTACCGAGCCGAATACAAAGCTTGCCCGGCAATGCCCGCCTATGTTCTCCCTGGCATCAATAGAACCGAGCCAACCCGCGCATTTGTAAAATGGTAAAATGGCCGCTGGTTGGCTTCTATTTCATACAAAGGCGTTCAAGTCCAGGTTTTTTAATATACGTGGTGCACGCAGTGGGATTACTCCAGTGCACTGTACTTCTCCAAATATGGATGCAAAAGGGGAGTGCCTTGCTCTTTATTCCACTTTAAGTGCACCACAAGAAGAAAGCTTCAAAAGCAGGTCCTTTGCCCAGGGACTGCCGTGATTTATTGGACTGAAGTGAAACGTATTGCCACCGCTGTGATGCTCTTTGTATGCAGCTTACAATGTGCAGGTGTGTAACAATGCCTGGAAAATGGAATGGTTACAATGCCCACTTTGTAACGTGGAAGAGTTGTCTACTGTCAGCAAAGGCAGTGGAATAATGTTCAAAGTGGGGTGGGCGGAAGCAACAGTCATCAGACCATCAAGCAACGGCTGTTATTTGGCCAATTCATTTAAAAATCCCACCTTATTATAAGACCTGCCAAGAGTGGGGTGTGGGGGACCATGTCCCCCTCCCCCGTCAAAAAAGTTGGGGGCTACCATTCAAAAACGTGGGGAGGGAGAGGAGGGAGCACTGGCCCCCAGCTTCCCTGGCCCCCAGCTTCCTGGTTTAACCACTAACCAACAGGGAAAGTCCAGTTACTGACAGGGTTTTTAGATACATGTACATGTATATCCTGTCCATAACAGGTATGAAACTCAATGGCATTGGTTTCTGCCACTTGGCAGCTGAAGTGAATAGGTTTAGATGACATTTCTGACTTCAAATTTACCAGTAGATTCATGACCCATCACCAGTAAAGACATTTTTATGGAAATAATTATGCTTCACTTTGTTATCCAGTTGAGTAAATGTACTGGTAGTTGCCAGGACGTTGGAATGGCATATCAGATATGACTGAAATGACAACTGGGTGAATGCCCATCTCTCAAAAAAATATCCCCTAGAATGAGACAGAACTCTGTTAAAATTTCAACTCTCTCCTTGGCCTTTCCTGTTGCTTCGTTTTTCAGAGCTGGCTGTTTTAATTTCATAAATGAAATCAAAGTATTTTAGGGGAGTTTAGGTTAATAATGCAAGGTGGCCAAAGAAGCCTCGGCTGGAGCTCTCACAGAAAGAATTGACAAGTAGTCATATTTCCAAGTTCATGTTTCCCCCTTGTTTCTCCACTGGGTCGGTTTGCATTTCTGTGTAGACTACTCCCTCTTGTTGCTGATCCGCGGCGGGGAGCTGTCGGGGACTAACACCTACCAGGGCCTGGTGCAAGCTTCTCTGGGCAGCCCCGGCTTCTACTTCCTGTCGTTCATCCAGTTTGCATATCCATTTGTAGGTGAGCCTCAATACCCAGTCAAAGAGACCCCGGAGAGTACAAGTACCTCCGTTTCATGTTGGGGATCAAGAAGTCGTAAGAAGGCGTTAGAAAACCCTGTCAGTGCTATTTGAACAAAATGCTACAAAGAAAGCGTACATGTTCATGCATCAACTTCCATTACTCGCCATCAGTAATCTTTCTTTCATATGTCTTCTTTGGACTTTAATGTGATGGTTGAACTTACAGAACATCTTGCACTGCACAAAGAATAAGAAGGAAAGCAAGCACATCGTGCTAGGGGGGAAAAACGGTACTGGTTGTTTCTGGGCTGTGTTAAATTAATTGCATTTTTCTTGTCTTGGTTCCAGCCATGGTTGGCTACAACGTAATCATCGGAGACACCATCACCAAGGTTTTTGAGCGAATACTAAGTGGTATGCCCACAATTCATCTCTTTATTAATCGCCTCAAACATTTTATTTGTCTTTAATCATTCCTGGCTTAAAAGCTATTGCCTGATATGCCTCTTTTGTAGAATCTACATGTACCAGTACATATTAATTCCATTTTGATATGTATACAGGCATTAACATTTCATTAACTGTTAATATTTACTTGATGTCAGGACTACACGTATATTAGTTAAGAAAAAAAACCAAATAACGAAACTTGTATTTCTCATTCCTTTCCATGTCCGTGCATTAATGCATGAGTGATTTTGTGATCGAGCACATCAATTCAATCTCCTTTTGCAGCTGACCATGTGCTAGCCAATCGCTACTTCATCATCAGCATCATCACTGTGCTCATCTCCCTGCCATTCTCGCTGTACCGCAATGTCTCCAAGCTGGTCAAGGTAAAGGCAGGACTAAATCTCATTGGTCTCCAGCCATTTAGGTAGCTGTCTTCAGCAGACTGTCACCTTCAGAGTTAAAGACCCTCTCATTTGGGTGATCAAACAAACCTCAGTTTCTTGGAGTCCACCAGCATTCTCATCAACCACCATTTCACCAGGTCATCCCCTTGAAATAAGTGTGGCCAAGTCCAGCAGTTGAAATATAAACTCCAATCGAGACATTCAAACCCAAGTTCAAAGTCTTCCGCGAATTCAAAGCCTTCCCAACTGATGTCGGCACTTTTGCATGGGAGCTTCGCTGCAGGGACTGTTGTCCTTATGAACATTTTTACCAGGGATGAAAATGAGCTGTTGTATATCACACATTGGTTGGGCAATACACCACATTTGGGCCTGAAAACCAAGGTTTTTCAGGCCTTGCACTAACTTTTTTTCCTAGCTGGCCCACTGGGCTACATGTAGTTAACTGGATATTTTACTAGCCCGTTTAGAGTTTTACTAGCCCGTATATACAAAATTAAAACCCCAAATTTATTATCAGCTCACCAATAAAGAATTTGACATTTCAGAAAATAAAAGGCTGTTAGTTAAATATCACTTGATTCACTGGTAACGGAGTTGGGAACAAAATCACCTCTTTGCTCCAGCTTTCCCTCATTTGGGTTGCTTATGTTAGGCAACAATTGCCACTTTTTGCTTACTTTCTGGTATTTATATTGATATATTGATTTATATTGAACACATGTATTTATTTTGATCTAAGTTTTAACAGGTTGGCTTATAAATTCTGAATTTTTCACTAGCCCACCGGGCAACCAAGGAACCAAGTTTAGGTAGTCCGGAGCAGTTCTAGCTAGAATTTGTACGCTGGGCTAGTATTATTTCGAAGCCTGTTTTTTTTTTTTTTTTTGCTCCTTTTTTGGGGGAAGTGTGGACAATGGGGGCTATGCCCGAAGGGCTATTCGGCTCCAGAGTGCTAAACCTTTTTCAGTGGTGAATACAAAGGATCTGAGAAATGAGGGCTCTGTGGCCGTGCACCTGCCTGGTACGGGTACATCATGTGCCTTGGAAGAGGTCTCAATGAAAGTAGGAGAACCAACAGCCCCTGTATTTTATGGTTGTGGTTGATTTTTCTGTCACAAGGGAAAGCTTGCGTTTTTTTTTTTTTTCTTGAATGATTCAGTCCGTGCTCTGTTGTGTCATCTAAATGTCTCTCTTGTGACAGGTGGCAGTCGTGTCCATTGTCCTACTCGCAGTTCTCATCGTCATCATCTTCATCAGGATGGGGACCTTACACATGTGAGTACATTTAGTCACTCACTCACTCACTCACTGACTCACTCACTCACTCACTCACTCACAGTATTGAACATTTTGAGCAACAGTTGGATGCTACAGTTTTGAAATAGCCAATGCCAAATGTCCCGACTTCCAAAGGATTCATAACTTTTCCAGTCACAGCTGGACAACTGCATCAACTTCTTATAAAAGAAGGAGATGGCCTAGATTTCAGAGATTTCTTATGTTCATTAGGTGGCCTGTCTTAAAAAGTCTGTGCATTGATAAATGGACGATCGAAGCCTCCACTGTTATCAGCTGTGACTGGAGAAATTATTTTGAGCCTAATTCTGTATTTCTGCACCGTTCTTGAAATTGTCTCTTTTATGGCTGAGAATCTTTTACACCTGTGTGATATTTATTTTATTTGTTTCATCAGTCCAAGCACAGATGGAGCCTGGAACTTTGCCAATCTGCAGTTCACAGAGTCTGTCGGCATCATAACATTTGGTAAGTGGCTCCCCCAAATATTCTTGAGTCAGAAGTGGCCGAAACACAATTTGTCCTTCCATAATGCTATTTGATGCTCAGAACTCTACCAGAATTGTCGGCCTCAGTGCCTGCAACTTTTTAAAGGGCACCAGAATCCACTAATGTCAAGGCCGTTGGGCAGACCACACTGTGCCAGAAGTGTCAGACTTCAATTCTCAGACAAGTTTCAATATGAATGTCCCTGGGTAAGCAGCCAATGCTCGCTTCAGTTCACTTTATTTGAGGCAGTAATTAAACGGTCTCGCAACATAATGGCATCGCGCTTTGTTTACACATGCCATGCACTTTCCAGTAGCCGTGAGATGGGGCACGATCCTTCAATTCCCGACAGGAAAGCACACATGTAAATAGTGGGTAACGTCGTTATGTTAAAGGTCTATTCCCCTGTGCACTCTTGCCTAGACTGTCTCAGCTTGTGAAACTGGCGGGTGTTTGATTTCAATGAGATCACATGAGATAGCTAGTCTGATATCTACATACGTGTACCAATATGGTGCACTGTAGATTAACCCCAAAGGTAGCAACCAGATTTGAAAGCCAACTGCAGAGGTGCCATCATGGGTCTGATTTACATTTGTCCCTCCTTAACCATCTTTGCCAAAAGGCAGTTGCATCTGGTGTTTAAGAGGGCATTGAACGTACATGCTCATGTAGGTGTATGGTAGAATCATTGCGATTACACTTGTCAGATGAGTCAACAGTATCAAATGACAAATGCAAGGGCTCACATGATGCAATTAAGCAGCAATAATCAATTTGGCCTTAAACACCAGCCATACCTACTATCCATGACCAAACTGCATGTAAATAACCACCAGGAACGGAGCATATGGCCTCGTAAAGAAAAATAAAAAGATAGTCGTTTGACTTATTAAATTGCCTATTGCACAAAGAATGAAATATACCCCCTAGGGTATTGGAATTGGAGGATTGAGGACTGTTAGGGTAGGTGTTTAGTTTCATGCCCAATTATTACTGTGCACGTTGATAACAACATCTACTGCTTGGCTGCTTTTTCAGTGACTTTTCATTTTGATGTAATGGACTGAATCATGTGATGTGATATCTTTTTCTGACAGATTTAACCAGGAAATTCATTGTTTACATAGGTGACCTTTTGAGTGAATGACCTTCCCCGAAAAATGGGTTCAAATAGAGATTCAAATATTGATTCAAAAGGAATTGAAGCCTAGCTTTCCTAAAAACTAAAAAATTTCCTGAAATTGGTGTACCCCCGGCCAGATCCGAAGCATAATCAATACAAACTTCCTCCCCCCTCCCCAATTTTTGTTGTCAGTCTTTTCCAAAACGGGTACCTCTTTAACTTAGAGCCAGAGAATACTCTAATCAACCCCATGCATCTATGAACATCTCAGAGGAGATTGGAAATTTTGATATGAATATCTGGCTCAGGGATGTAAGCTTCACTTGCATTGCATATTGGTGTATCCTTGCTGTAATGCTTGTGCTGTGATAAATTCCCAACTCATAATCATCGAGAGACTTACTCATACTACAAGTTTCTATGCATGCACATGCATCACTGGTAGATCCATATTCATTTGTTTCCTGAACCAGACACCAGGTGGCAGGCTGTACCACAACAGCTGACAGCAGCATATTATGGAACATAGGTTTTCATTAAAGACACACAATGAATAATGTATGGGTGAATTTTGTATGGCATTTGGGCTGTCAACGTGTAAATGTACGAAAAGGAGCATGGCGTGTTTTCTCCCAGAATGCCTCGTTTGGAGGGAGGCACGGTTTGCCCACAAAGGTGTCTGTGCGTAATGGGTATGGAGTTGGAGCCTGCGCGATTTTCTTTCAGATGTTCTGTTGCCGCCAGGCACCGGAGTTGAATGGGTCACCGTGCCAAGTTCTCCTGTCACTGTAGGTGAGGGAGAGCGGATGTGCAGGGCAGAGAGAAGAAATGTCCGAGTGTTGCAGGTATTCATGACCCAGCTGTTTCATGATATTTTTCACCTCTCCCTAATGCCCAGCCTATATTTGCCACCACAATTCCTTCCTGGTCTACTCTTCCTTGGAGACGCCCAACCCCCACAGCTGGTCAAAGGTCACGCACATCGCCGTCATTCTGGCCACTATCTTCTCCGCTTTGGTCGGCATCGGCGGATATGTGACCTTCACGGGATACACCCAAGGTACATGTAGCAAAGATTTGTGTTTCTAAATATCGTTCGAAATCCTAGGAGGTGTGTGCCAGCACCACAGATGTTACTTGCACCAGACCTCTGCATCATCACTGCAGCTTATGTGTTCCACATACTTGGTATGCTCAACTACATCTTAAATTGTCTTCTTGATTTAGCAAAAATTTCGAGGGGAGCCAGTTTAAAAATGTAAAACGTTTAAATGGGGATTTTAAAGAGAGAGTGTAAAGGGTGTTTTTACTGGACTTTGAGACTCCCAAGGTAGAGTTGTCAATTCTTTGTTTCTTGAGCCTGATATGTGTACGTGATGTGGTATACATGTACTTGTGTTGAATGAAGGGTCGTATTTGATTGAAAACAAATTCATTTATGTCAAAAGCACCGTAAGGGACATCAGGATTGTTTTCTCTTGGAAAACAATTTTGTTTCTCTGTTTCCGAAGCTCCTTAATGCCATTGCTGAGGTAGAGATAGCATTGGCTTGAAGGTGTTCTTTAGTTTTCTCAAATTTTTTTTTTCACACTTCGACATTTTCGTGTTACCCAGGTGATGTCTTGCAAAATTACTGCCATATAGACGACCTTGCCAATGTGGCTCGTGTCGTGTTTGCTATCACCATTGTCTGCACCTACCCACTGGAATGCTTTGTCTGCCGAGAGGTAAGGGCTTTTTGTCTCTGAGTTGATCAACTCTAGCTCTCTGGTCTAATGCCCAGTTGTTCCTTTAGCGTGCCGTTGACAGATCTTCACTGATTCATCCAAGTACTTCTTGCAGTACGCTGTTTGATTCACCAAAATCACAGACCTGTCTTTGTGTTAGCCAACTCTTTGAGACTGCAGATAATCACAGACTTTCCAAATGTTAACTCGTTCCCTTAGGGTCACGGATAATTACAGTGATTAGTACTGGCTCGAGAAGATGCCTGTCATGGTCAGAGACAATCACACATCCATCCTTGTGGTTCCGACAATGGTCACTGAGTATCACAGTTAATTACAGACCTCGCTGAGGGGTTCTCTTCTTCATTTACCCCTTTGCCAGGTGATGGAGAATTTCATCGTACATCACGGCTGGGCCAGCTCCCCCCAGCCCATGACCCGCCATCTCATCCTAACACTAGTGCTGGTTGGCCTGACGCTAGGACTGTCCATGAGCACCTCGTGTCTTGGTATTGTCTTGTCCATCAATGTAAGTGGTTTATATTTTTGCAAACTTGGTAGCCCTAACAGGTGGTAGAGCCAGTGTTGTTGTTGAGTCCATCAAAAGTCCATCACAAATCTTAAGCCAACTCAGCAGCTGTTTGAATATACTGACAAAAGCATTCCTTTGTCATTGCTCACCCTGTTACATAGGACTGGTCCTGTGAGAGGACTTGTGACTAGACTTGTGACTTTGCTGATAGACTCGACTGTAACTTTAGCTAGAACATGGTCTCTGTAGAGTTAAGTGTAATTTTTGCACCCTACTCCAATTTTTTGATACTTCAAAGGCAGACTTCAAAGTGTAAAGCAATGGACAAATCTATTATTCAAGAAGAGATGCTACAGTTTAGTTCTACGCAATAAAATTTGAACAGCACCTTGTACTCACAGTTCTGCCATTCCAATTCCACAGGGTATCATTGCAGCTGTTCCACTGGTCTTCATCCTCCCCACGTTGTGCTACATCCGGCTGCAGGAGGGCCACTGGTACTGTCGGGAGAAGGTGCCCTCCATCCTCATCTGTGTGTTTGGCTTCCTGGTCTGCATCTTTGGGATTGTCACCATCTGTGTGGACCCGTCCAGCACCCACTGTCACAGCCAGGACCTGGACTACTGTCTTGCGGTGAATGAGACGTCCGTCTCTCTTCTGCCGACGACGGAGATGAGTCCCACCTCCTGGATGTACACAACCGCAACATGATTGAAACAGTCCTAGGTAGCGATCGGTATAGAAGGAAAAAACGCAAATAGGTAATTATGTAAGTGTGGAAATGTTCATGCTGTTTGTCTGTGCTCTATGCACTAATTTAGCTTGTGGCACAAGTTTGCTTCAGAATCTTGGCAACTGTAGACATTATTTTGTTCTTTCGAAAATTTGAGAGTTGCTTGGCAGAAAACATGGCTTTGCAAGCCAACCTCCACTGTCAAAATCAGCTGGGAACCAATCTCTGGCTACACAGATCGCATGGTATTTTGGCCGGTACATGTAGCCTCTTTGGCGAAGGAATCTTTCCTGCGCTTGGCCAATTTGTTTGCCCTGAGCAGTGCCATGGAATGTACCCACAAAACATACTCTGATGAAGTTTTACCCCAGAGCTTTGTGACCCGCTCTGTGACACTCTCTATGACCTGCTCTGTGACACTCTGTGAAAAAAAAAAATCGTCCACATCTTTCATCTCTGGTGACTTCTAACTCATTTTCCTACGGCTAAGTCCATTCGAATAATTCACTATTCGAAGATGTGACCTTCAGTTTGATTGAATCAGAATATTTGGTCGTACCAACCGGCAGATTGTTGCTCAAATCATGTACAAAATCAGTTGCAATAACGCACTCAATTGTACACGATAATCACTATAATAGCTTCTCACTTTTAGAGTATCTCCAGCCACGATTGAGCAAGATTTAACAGACCAACAGTACTTCTTGCCCTGTTGAAAATTTCCATTCCTTTTAAATTTTTAATGAATGATTTACTTTTTGAATCGTTTTAAGATTTCTGTCGTTTTTCATTTGTATCTGCTTGAGACAAGCCTCCATAGTGCAATTTTTCTCATTTAAATCAAAGAAATTTCTCCCTTTTTGTGAATTTCGCATTCGAATCTTCAAATGCAGAAAACAATATTCAAATATTTGATAATATATCGAATGTTCGACGCAGCCCTAATTTCCACAGAGGGAGTTACAATTTTGCTTTGGAGAATGGTTGGAGCTACTAGACTGTGAGCAGACTATCCAGGGTCTTATCAAATTTGCAGTTATGGTACACCACCAGAAACAAATAAAACAGATTTGTGTTTGGCCAGTGAAATGTGGTAAAAAATTTTTATATAATTCCCACTCCCACCTCAATAAATTTCTTACATGTAGTTTTGGGAGCATTCCTCAGTTACTTTTTCCGTAGTTTTGGGAGCATTCCTCAATTACCAGTATTTTTCCCTAGATTTGGGAGCATTCCTCAGTTAGTTTTTCCCTAGTTTTGGGAGCATTCCTCAATTACCAGTATTTTTCCCTAGATTTGGGAGCATTCCTCATTTAGTTTTTCCCTAGATTTGGGAGCATTCCTCAGTTAGTTTTTCCCTAGATTTGGGAGCATTCCTCAATTACCGGTATTTTTCCCTAGATTTGGGAGCATTCCTCAGTTAGCTTTTCCCTTTGCAGTTTCCATCACATTCCACATTGCACTGTTTACATACAAAGAGCTTAAAAATCTTTAGTGTACATGTACCTTTTCTTGATCAGATTTTCAAGCCATGGCCTACAAGATTTATTCTTTCTTTAGCATTAGACGTTACTGTAATCGGAATTCCTTAATCAGAAATCATTGTATTCGATATGCACATCTTCGTCGTGTGGGTTTCTTTTTGTTCTTGACTTGGTGCCACTGAAAACTATTTCGGTTTGACTTGTAGTGGCATTAAAAGTTGTTTTTCAATTCTGAAAGATACAGCTGGTCGCACAAAATTCGAACCAAGCAAGTTTTCGGAGGAGGTCCAGGACTTGTTTTTTTTAAATGAGCATTTCTTTTAGTTTGCAAGCTCACAGATGTTCAGGATGGAAGTCCAAACTTCAAAGTGCATAAGTCTCTCCGTTTTATGCATGTTTTGTGTATAGCATAATGCTCGTGGGTAATCTCTGCTAGTTAACTAGTTTTATGTAATCACTGTGGATTGGGAATTCAGGCAGTTGAGTGTATGTATTGAAGCCATTATATATTAACAGCAATATTTGTAGCGTTAACTGAAAGCACAGATATACATAAATATATATATTTATTGATGAGTGTCATATTTATATGAGTGTCTTTACAAGTTACATGTACCATCGGTGTCTGTATTCGTGTACATGTCTTTCCCAGAATTAACCCCTTCATGACGGGAGACGGCAAGAGCCGTGGCTTTGTGTGGCGATTAGTACATACTGCCCATTCACTATGCAGCTGCTGGTTCAATGGGGCCTGCTGCTGGACACAGCCCTCCATTCAGGGCATACCACAGCCCAGCAGTCGCGGTCAAAAGAATCCCGGCGCGAAGGGGTTAAGAAACCGACAGTTGTAAATGTACCCATGACATTTTATTTATGTAAATATCAGGTTGGCCATTTTGTCTTGCATACAGGAAATCATTTCAATCCCATGCATTCAGTGTCACTGTTCTGACCATCGTTTGTGGTCCAGCATCTTTGAAGCCTCTGTATGTTTTACATCAGTTTGTGGTGGTTCAGACTCTGTTTTAGTATGCACACCGTACACTGCAGCAAGAGCTTCCTGAACCTGCTGTGTACATGCATATCAAATGTACATGTGCATGGCCAGTTGAACCTCGTTAATAAGAGGTCCTTTGGACTTGGCAAATTATCTTGTTATAACAGAAACCTTGTATTATCACGAATGAAAACAATGAAAAAGAAAGGATTGGGACGGAACAATTTCCTTGTCTTAAGCAGGATCTTGTATGAACAGTGCTCTTATTAATGAGGTTTGACTGTAGTCATACATTGTAGCCTTACATGAGGCCCAAGGATGGCAGTCTGCGAGGGGGTGAATGTTTACTCTCTACTTAATTTGATTCTAGTAGATGAAATGCACATCTACTGTACATGCTGCATAGCACTGCAGAGCATGGTGGAAATTGTAAACCAGACTGTGGGGTCAAGTTTTCGATGTACCAAACCACCAACAATAAGGGCTACATGCCTGATCTTGGTGAATGCATGTATGGCTAATCCGATAGTTGGTACATGTACCTTCACTGAACCTTGATCAGGGCAGGTGGCAATTGCCTTTGTAAAATTTCATCCTGCCAACAAGCTTGGCTACCGCGGTTGAGTGAACACTGTTTTATTTTGGGGTTTTCAATTTCTATGTAATATGCAAACAGATGGTATTGTATAACAGTGGTTGCTGTATCAAAATATCACATGCTTGTTATCCGGCAGATGGTTGAACCATTCACCCTAAATTACCGGTAAGTGGATAGTGTCATTCATCCACCAGCAAATTGTGCACTCATCAAAATTTACAGTTTTTGAAATACTTGTATAGAATATGAACTACTAGACGAGTGCTGCTTAATTTAAAAACAACACAAGAAACTATGAAAAAGCAACAGATTGGCTCCCCGTGTCAGCGATAATGGGACAGTATAATGACGGGTAATAGAGGCGTTCAAGGTGCTACGTTGCGAGTATGGTCATTCCTTCCCACTGGGCCTGTAAAGCATTCTTGAATCCATCTGGGCTCAAGCACAAAGAGCCGTCAGTTGCAACAACCATCCCTGGTAACCATTGATACCCCTGGGTAGATAGAGACAAATGGGAGTGAAGCTGCTTGCCCAAGGTGCGGGATTCGATCCCCGGACCCTCTGTTCAGGAGTTAGTTAGAAATCCCAACCCCAAGGCCACACACCTCTGAATGTATGCGGTTGAATCCTTTGGTAACTTGTCTTAGCAACTGACAGCAGGGGGAATATTTTCTTAGAGGTAAAGTTTGAACTTGCGCAAATCCAGGGGCTCAAATTCAAATCAGAAAACATTTTTGCAGGTGTTGTTTGACTACCACGTATACAGCTGGGGCCAATTTCATAGAGCTGCTTAAGCACAAAATTTGCTTAAGCGGGAAAAAACCTTACTTGATAAATCAGGTAACTAGCCAAAATTCCATGTGATGTATATTGTTTTGGGATCGTATTTATCTGCTTTCTGGTTAGCATGACAATCAGATAGAGTTTGAGCTGGTAACCTTTGTTTATTAAGCAAATTTTTTCCTGCTTAAGCAAATTTTGTGCTTAAGCAGCTCTATGAAATTGGCCCCAGTTGATCAAGGGATAAAACCTTCATTAAAGACAGTACTACTACTACTAATAAAAAAAGTCTAAATAAGAAAAGCCTGATGTGAAATATATTTTTAAAGGATTTAGAACCTGGTTTTTGTCAGTGATTCTGCTTGGATCAAAGATGTTGACCTTCTTTGGTGATTATTAACGTGTATGTGTTTGGTTCATTCTATTTTTGATTTGGTCAGCAGCTTGTTTTATCCAGAGTGTTTTTAAAAGTTTTTTTTCTAAGGGAATGCAATTATGGTGCAATCTGCATCTGATCACAAATGCTGAGATGTTTGGTAATTGTAGCAGTGTGTTAATTTGGGCTTGCAGTGCATTTATATGATGTGAAGATTTACTTCTCTAGGATCATGTTAGTTTTACAAAACAAATTTTAAAATGTCTTTCTCCAGAATGCTTGCGTGCAAGATTTACGTAGCTAGCCATGTCTATGTTATTACTTTGTATTCTTGATGTAGTTTCAGCTTGAATACATTTTTACTGTGTAGTGATGTGTAGGGTTTTGTTGCCAGAACTGGGTACTTGGTACCTAAAACTGGGTACTTGGTACCTAAAACTGGGTACTTGGTACCTTTGTGCCATATTTTCCTGGATGTGTACAGGTTACATGGCTGCTTGATGAAGTACCGTCCTTCTTTTATTGATTCTGTGTGACTTTCTCCAATACAATATTTACATGACAGCCATCTTTTGGGCAAGGGCTATCGTTCCAAAGGGTACAGACAAAGGAGGTTTCCCTGAGGAATAAAAGAATTGCCCTGCAAGATGGCTACCGGTACCACTCAAAGCCTCTATAGATAGGTAAACCAATGAGTACCATTGTGTTTCAATGCTTACACCACTGGAGTGCATGTTACCCAACCTAACAGAATGAGTTGCAAATCGTCAGAGTCACCTTTGAACCTTTGAGACACAGGCCTTTGAAGAAATTTGGCACAAAGTATTTGTACTTCAGTCCAAACCCTCAACAGTAGGCCCATGTACTGATTACTTCGCGCATTGTTTACATGTGTACTTTCCTATGGAGTCATTGGGGGTCTTTAGCCCTGTGAGCTCTGTAGGAAAGTACATCACATAAACACAGTGTGGCGTCATCAGGGGCCAATTTCATAGAGCTGCTTAAGCACAGAATTTGCTTAAGCGCAAAAAAACCTTGCTTAATAAACAAAGGTTACCAGCGGTAGCTCATACTCTACATGATTGTCATGCTAACCCAAAGACAGGTAAATACATGTGCCATTCCAAAACAATATACATGTACATGTACCTCACAAGAAGTTTTGGCTGGCAACCTGATTTGTCAAGCAAGGTTTTTTCACGCTTAACCAACTTCTTGCTTTATAGGCAAACGTCAGTTTATGCCCGAGTGAGTGTTAGATCAAATCGAGGAGCTCAATTTACCCTCACTTTGCAAACTAAATCATTTTACTGACAGAAAACAATAAAGGCCTTTTGACTTATTTTGTGGTATCTGGTCACATGTACATGTATCTCTTGTAGCTAAAAGCTGATGTCCACAAATACGTGTATGCACCTGTTACCACTTGGGAATCCCAAGTGTGGCTTTATGTAGCTTAAACAACAGTTGTGTTGACATCACTGATGTATACAGCTCCAGGGATACACAGAGGTCTGTTTGTCTTGTAAATCAAGTTTAGTTGCCAAACTACACATATGAACAAAGAATTTGATTTGTCGTGTGTCTAAGATTGTTTGATTTATATTTTCTTGCACTATCATGAGTGAAATTTTTGTTGGTACTTATTCATTTGCCAGGACAGTACTCTGTTGTTGGTTTTTTTTTGGGGGGGGTGTTTGAAGCCGTTGGTTTGAATTTCAGGCCTAATTTTGACGTTGTTGAAGTGTTTTTGACTTGGAGTTGAACTCCACCGATAAGGACAGAGAATGTTTATGTTCATTTGTGTGTTTAAAACCAAGTAATATTTTGTTCAGGGTGAAGAATATGTTGAAAGTGCCATTGCCTTTCTTCCTTCCAAACGTCTCATGCTCTTAGTTCTCTTCTCTAACTTAATTATTTAGCCCTCAGCCCGAGTGGCCTCTTGGGGTCTTGTGTTGGGTGACTTCCATAAAAAACAAACACAATTTGCCTGTTGAGTGACTATTATCTACGTACGCACACTGGTGTCCTTTTTATTGGGTCGTGAGCTAAACCTGATCATTTCTGTTACAACCAGACGTTTAGTTTTAAAAATGTTCTTCATGTACATTGAATAAATCTTAGCAATAGTGGATATGCATTAACATAACATCTAAAGAGTAGCCATGTTGCATCTGTAAGACATTTGACTAACTATTGTCTAATCGGGTTGGTTTCACAGTGAAAGTATACTAATCTATGTGTGGCAGATGATTTGATCAATCACTGCTCGTTAGCAAGCTGTTGTTGGTTTAGATCTTGCTATTTAGTTAACTAAGGGTAACGTTGGAACCAAAGCAACTACTTTATTTCTGATTCTTAAGATAAACGAAATTAAAGTTGTAGTGCCAGCCAGTACTTTTTCTTTAGATGGGATAAGGCTAGGCAGTTTGTACGTTTCTTGCCTCTTGTGTTTTGGCCTTTTTCTCCTTTTTTGGGAGGGGGTCCTTGGATGGAAATATTAACTACAGCTCTGGAGAAAATTGTGGGGTTGGAGGGAATTCACGCCGTTTGTAACGGTAAACTAGTTTTTTCAAGATCTGATTTTCATGTATATGTTCTCAAACTTGGGCAAATCAGTTTCATTCTAGGGACAAGTTACTGACGTCACGTAAAATCTAATTGTTGGGGAGTAGCCGTCCCCCCCTCCACCCCTCCCAAATTTCCATTTTTCAGAAATATTGTCAGTACATATGCATGGGTCATGCTCATATGGCCAGATTAATGAAATCTGAAAGTTTATATTGTACAAACTTGACATATGATGGCCCCTAAAAAAGGGGTCAGTAAAGTGTACAGTTGAACACTATTTAAAGTATATCAGGTGTAATAATTTATGTTCTCAGTGTTTATCTGGTTGCGTTGTAGAGAATTATTTTTGTGGCTTGTGAATATTTGGAAATGAGTTTTTAACTTGTGATAGATCTGTTGAATCATTAGAATGCAATAAATAGTATGAGATAATCGCTCATATCAAGATGTTTTTTGTCCAGGATTTCAGAGGTCTTGAAAACAGTAGCAAAAATACAGACTTATGGAGTGTTGTAAATGGAGAAATTCCATCTCTGTCCCTGATCACTGGGCCCATAAACATTCCCTTGGGAGTATACTGCATAATAATGCTGTGGTTTGGCTAATTATGAACACCTTCTTGACAGGTATCCATTTACACACCTGGGATGCCTCAGAGAGGCAAGCAGGGGTAAAGTGACATGTCCAACTAGTTGCTGGATGTAACCCCCTCCCCATCTGGATTTACAACTTTACTCATGAGGCTACATGGTCCACCCAAAAGGGGGCATGGGCATCACCAGGATTCTTCGAGGGGGGGGGAGCACTCTTCAGCTAAAAACTTACAGACAAGGGCTGGAAGGGATCCATTTTGAGTCATGCACTACACAGGTTCTAAAAACAGCAAAACGTATCCTAAAATCAAAACTTTGAGGATTTGGGATGCATCAGATAGCTCTGGGAGTAAAGAGGGAGTGTTTCGTTTGCAGACTTAATGTAGGACGAAACAATCGCAAAGAAAGGAAGCAGAGGGGATCTTTGAAGTACATTAGAGGAATCTTTTTTACTCACTATAAAACGTGTAATAAAAAATCAGGCTTTTAAACATGAAAATCCCGCTCCTTCACCAACAATGTAAATTACATTTCCTTTACATGAAAATGTGCTCTCCCTGATCAAAAGCAAAATGTGTTACATGTATTTTTTGTTTTCCTGATGAAAATCTTGAAAAGTAAGAACAAGATAAAAATAATTAAATGTTTATATATAATTCAATTCAAAAAAAGACTGTTCCATGTTCAATTATAACAGATCTAGATGCAGTCAGTGTACTCTTTTAATTTAACAGAAGACTGACTATTCAATTAACTGTATTAAAGTAAACAAATTTTTATCGTAATTACGTGCAAGTGCTGCAGGTCACTGTTCAAATTTGTTTTGGTTTCAATCAACAAAAATCTTAAATTTCAACAGAAGTACAACTTAAAATTAACAGAGGTTTACCATCCCCTATTCAACAATCACGAACACTTTGGCAAATTTCTGGTGATGGAGATTTTCCCCAATAAATTATTTTCACAGAAATGCAGCCATTATGTGTACAAACTAGAACAAATGGAAATGTCAGTGACTAAATTAGATGATGTACCATAAAAAAAATCAATTAAAAATTACTCAAATATTGATTTGTTGACTTATCTTGAAAGTATTTAATTTTTTGTAAGGAACAGGGTACGAATTTTTTTTAAGCAGTAAAGATTGAAAATGTTTGGACAACTCTCATAATCTGTGTAACTGGCCACAAGTGCAAAAGTGAACTATTTAAAAATTAATTCAATCTTCAAAGTTAACGCATTTGCCATGATTGCAGCTGGTTCAACCAGAATTAACTCAGGATCACCTTGGAGTAATAGGTTTAACAAGGATGGTAATATTTTACACGGATTAAAGATATGTTTAACATGTATTAGGTTAAGCTGAACTCAGAAGGCAAAATGATCTTGACAAGGATCAGCTGCTCAAGCTGGGTGACTTGACCTTGACCTTTAAGGCAGCCATGATAGATTCCATCATGTTGTTCACGTGCTGATGGGCCAGGAAGAGGCGGTCAGAAGGCAGCTCGGCCAGATTCTCCGTCGCCAACTCACCGACCAGATCTGCCAGCTTGTCCATGATCCTGGCCTGCTTGGGCAGCTGCTCTCCCTCGGCCAGGCCGCTGCTGCTCTCTTCCAGCTCGTCGTGCTTTCGTTTCGTACCCTGTTTGGGATGGGGCTCTTCTTTCTCACTTGAGGCTGCTCTGCTTGTTGACAGCTCAGATGATACAGCCAGCGCTTGGCGATCTTGTGGTCAAGAAAATGATAGGATAAGGTAACTGAGGCTTTAAAATTAACATATACCTGAGCCATTGGTGAGGCAGGCTTGAATATTACTGCTATCTTGGAAGAGTAAAAGGCATGCCCCAATATTTGATGCACTGATGCACATTAAATTGTATTGCAAACAGTAGAAATTATGTAACATAAATCAGGGGTGTGAGTGGCCACTTAAAATTAACCATAACAGTCCTCCAACAGGTGAAAGATTAAGGACTGTTAGGGTTACAGCTGAAAACAGCTGGCAAAAGCTGAAATGTAAAAAGTTCCCATACTTTGGTACAGACCAGGTGTACAAAAAAGCTGAAATTCAGGGTCAACATCTAGACCCAAAAAAAGCTGATATCAGCTAAAAAGCTGAATTATCACACCCCTGATAATACAAATAGGTGAGCTAACCACATTTGCTTGCCTTTCTTAGTGACTGTAAAGCCAAAGTTTTTAAATCTGACAAATGCTTGCTTGGTAAATACTCATTCCCTGAATAGACCATTCATGTTATGCAAGTTTTCAGTGACTGATGTTCCTTGTATGAAATGACCACACTGCCCACCTGCTTTGTCCGCAGCACTCTCTCCCACCTCTTTCCTCCCCTCTGTTGCTTTTGTCTCTGCCCCTCTGCCCTTCGCCTCCTCCTCCCCTGGCAACTCCTCCTTTTTCTTGCTGTCCACCACGGGCGCCCCACTCTTTGCCGACTGCAGCCTCTGGAAGTTGGTCATGACTTTCCTGAGGTTGCTGATCTTTGGCGAACGTATCGGCAGGGACCGTATCTCCGTCGGGGAGAGTGAGCAGAGATGGCCAACGGTGAGGATATTGCGAGCACGTACCAGCTGCCCTAGGCCTCTGGACCTACAAGTTTAATGAAAACAAAAAGGTCTTTATAAAACAAAATAGCAATTTTTATATCATCCTCTAACTTCAGAAAGAATATTTTTTCTTCTCACTGACAGAAATCATTCATACATGTCAGTTCAAGCGCTCAATGATAACAGCCAGAAATAGGGCACATAAAAAAAATGAATGGAAAAGGCAGGGCGCTCCTATTTAATTATTGCCAAGTTTGTTCAACGACCGTGTCAACCACCAGCAACTTTTTCCTAGTATACAGAATATATTCTATGTATAGGTTAGCGGGCACAATTGAAAAATGGTCTCTGATCTATCTGTTGGGCACCATTTTAAAATTCCTATCGGTTGACTATAGGACAGGGCCATCCGACCGATAAATAAATGTAACTTGTGTTTAGTGATTAATGGAGGGGGTGTTGCTGGACTAAAACCACAAAGCTTTGGGAGTAATGGAATGTAAAGGCATATGTCGGTTAGAATTGGCCCCTTGGGACCACTTCACCTTATATCCAACTGATGATTAATATAGTTGGACCGTTCTGTCCGACAACTACCTGATAAGAATTTGAAATGGTGCCTTAGCTTTTAAGAACTTTCATCAGTACTTTGTCTGGTATTTCTTGAGTAAATACTGCCCCCAGATTAAATCCATAAAAGCATAATGCAATCAAAACCAAAACAAATCCAAAACCTCTGTGAGAAGTGTTTCGAGGGGGAAAAAGTTTGTTGAGGAGTCCAATGTTTCTTGACATTTTGTCCAAGACGTACCACATTGAAGATGTCAGCTGGGGTAGGACTCTCTCCACGGGGGTGCTGCAGTCCGCAAGATCCGGGAACACACTTTCCTGGTTGTCGTAGTCACTGTCTATGCTGTTATCCAGGCTGTTCTGCTGGGTGAGTGGTGTCCCCTCTGTGTTTTGAGAACTCTGTCTGATGGGTTTCGTCTGAAACAATTGAAAATGGAATACAGACTCTCTTAACATAAAAAAGCCCTCTTTTTTTTACTTACCAGTTTTAATAAAGAAATTGCTATAGCCCATTTTCACCCTAGAATATCCTTCATATTCAAGACTTTTAGGGTTAATGGTAATAATACCATCAATCAACACCGACTTTCCTGAGCCCTGTGACAGTTCAAGGATCCAAGACTAACAAAGATACAGCAAACTCGTTACAACTATTTGGCTGCTGAGACCAGTCAAATTACCTCGTTATAACCACAGCATTTTGAAGAACTGGAAAAGACAATAAAGAAAAGAATACAACAAAAAACTGGAGACTTCAAGGTGCATTCCTCGTAACAGTGGCTTTTGTGCTCCTGATGTCTAGAGTTGACGGTAAGTCTAAAATCCAATGTGTTCCCTTTAAGCATCAACCCTCTCCAACTAATCTCAAAGTGAGACCGCTTGTACCTTTCTCCCAGTCGAAGGCGTAACAAAGCCATGCTGTTTGGCTTTCCACCGCGCTGTACCAGGGCTGATCCTACGGCCACTGGGGCTGATCCTACTCTTGGCACCAAATCCGCCGCTGGACGACCGCCGTGAAGGGGTCGTGATGAACTTAGAGTGGAGGCTGACTACCCTGGAGGGCGTGGTCGTGACCAGTGGGGAGGGCGGGTGGGTGATGCGCTGGCTTTTTGAGGTTTTGTCCTCTGCCGGTTCCGAGGGAAGGAGCTCGACCGCAAACTGCTTCACCGGGGACTGCTCTGAGATGGGCTCGGCAAAGCTCACTCGGCGAGACTGGAAAGAGCAGACACACAAAACTCAGAAATTCAGGTTTTCTCTTTATTCACAAAAATGGAAAATTGTTTGATATTAATGAAGTATCCTCGGCAAAAAATATGCTTTTGGGGTCAGTATGCTGTCCTTGAATATATACAGAACATCAGAAATTTCAAATCACAGACATATGAAGAAATTTGAACCTGCGAGAGATTTCAATTGTTTGTAAATTTTAACACCATGCTCTGGAAATGACAAAGATTTTATTATGGAATACCGAGCCCCGATCCCAGGAAACGTTCCATGTCTGAAGATCTTTAAAAAAGTGGAGATTTCTTTATGAAACCTACATTTAATGCAATAGTAGCTGGAATGGTTAAGTAGCTAAAACAGTCCATCTGCCTTTGAAAAGGCCAACAGTATCACTGTCAAGACCGTGCAAATTTATTTTTAAAAAAATCAACAAATCTGGAAATTTTTCACACACCTTATTGCTTGGAGAGGGGGATGCGGAATCCCTTCGCTTAAGAATTCCACCGCTTGGAGATCCTGCCGGAGAATACATGGAGGGGATGGATCCAGATGGTGACCCCTGATCGGCCGGCTTGGCCTTGGCTGCACTGCTGACATTGGGCGAGCTGTGGCATGACGGTGCAAACTTCAGGGGAATCACCGGTGACTTGGGTAATGCTGCAGCTTCAACAGAAGGTGTGAGGCATTCACTGGCAGGTGGAATTGCACCTTCGGCTGCAGAATCTTCTTGTTTCTCTGTGCTGTCTCCTGTGTTAGTTTCTGAACTCACAGGTAATAATATTGATTGGGAAGAAGTTGATGGGGCTTTGGAACATTCCATTCCCTCTTCATTTGGGTCTCCAAAGCTGCTGCTAAGGATCTCTTCGTTTCCAGCTGTTTCTGAATCCACATCTGGAAGTTTTGATGCTGTACCAAGCCTCATTTCCTCTCTGGTACCAGGAGGTGCAATCCCACTCAGAAGTAATGCCACTTCGTTGTTAAGTCCAATGTCTTTCTTTTGGATGTCCTCTTCAATGAAGCTGACAGGACTTGGCGACAGAAGACTCTTGCTATCTGGGAGAGGTAAGCTGGTGGACAGTCCGGCTATTGGAGACAGATCCTCCCAAAGGTCTCCTGTTTCTCCTGGAAACATCTCGCCCAAGATTTGGTCCGTCACAGCTTTCTCCAATTTCTCCTCAAACCCAAACTTGATACTGGGCTTGGAATGGTCATGTTTTTCCTGTCCTGCTTTCAATACTTTCCTTGGCCTTCTTCTCAGCTTGCTTGGCACACTAGCACTGAGGGAGCTTAGGTGCTTGCTGGTGCGGAGCCTTGTTGCCACTGGAGATATCTTAGCTGTAGTTTTGGCATTTGAGACAATTTTAGCCGGGGAGGCCTTCGTGAAAAGAGGTGACTTCCTGGCACGCCTTAAAATTTTTTTGGCAAAAGCTGCCTTTGGACTTGTTTTGGGGCTTAATTTTGGAGACTTTCCAACACTGGTCTTTTCAGACCTAGAGTTCACACAGGTCAATTGTTCCCTCTTGGTGTCTTCCAATTTAACCTCATCTTGGTCTTCGATAATCCTTGGATTTTCATTGTTTGCTCGTTCAAGTTTTTTCTTCGGAAAATCCACCTCAGAATCCGAAGTTTGGCTGTCAACATCCAGGTAGCAGTGCCTGATTTTAGCCAATGGGATGTTATCTTCTTCACTGTCTTCCTCCCCTTCCCAGTTCCGACACTTCCTTTTCCCCAAACCAAGCTTGCTCTTGCTGAGCCGTCGGGTCCGCTTGATAGTCCTCTTGGATGCTGGGGGTTCCTCAC
Organism: Acanthaster planci; assembly: GCF_054643075.1. NCBI lineage: Eukaryota > Metazoa > Echinodermata > Asteroidea > Valvatida > Acanthasteridae > Acanthaster > Acanthaster planci. The sequence continues at coordinate 3,768,253 of NC_141793.1, forward strand.
TTTTAGATGACATCTGCATAGTTTTCAGCATCCCTCCATCTGGGATGTCCTTCGGACAGCTTTCGAACAGATCGTCAGAACTGTTCAGCTGTTGATCTTGGGAGTTGGGAATGCTACTTGAAGATACTAAATCTTGTCCCTCCTGAGATTGTTTCAGATCAGCATTTTTCTCAACATTCTGGGGTTCCAAAGCAGTGTCTTCCGGTGTATCAGCAGGTGGTCCTCTTTGGGGCTCTTCACACATTTGAACTTCCTGCTGCTCTTCTTTTGAGAGCTCGGTCCCTGACCTCTTGGAGCTGCAGTTTGATTCAATGCTCTTAACCTTGTCTTCCACATCTAGACAGACAGGAGTTTCCTCAACTGGAGAAAGGACAGCTGGCTTCGCTTTCCTTGGGCGCCCACGCTTCTTTTTTACTTGGCAGTCAGCTTGAGCACCTTCTCCAGGTCCCAGAGTGTGAGAGCCTCGTTTGTCGGTTTTACTTTTTGGTTCTTTGGAATCTTCCACTATTGACTCATCAGCTGCGTAACTGTCTGACAAGTTCATGTTGGCATTTTCCTCAGTAGTTGTGTGTGATTTGGTCAGCTTCTGCTTTGCAGTCAGGTGCTTCTTGCCACTGACCCTTCGCACAGTTGCACTTCTCCCATCACTTCCATTATCCGTCTGTGAGGCACTTACTGATGTTTCGCCATCTTTGTTCAAGGATAAATTTGAACCCTGTTGTGATTGGCTCTCCTTGTCCATCTGGTCCACTGATTGGTCCACGTCAGTCTCATCAGCCAATGGCTCAATACCATCCAACTCAAATCTCTCTGCAAGCTCGGCCAAATCAGCTTGTGAACTCTGTAAGCTGTTCTTCGCAAGCTTCGGTCCTTTCCCCTTCATCACCTTCTTCTGCACTACTTTCGCAGATTTTGAACCAGCCACGGCAGGGTCGCTGGCCACTCTCTTTAAAGTATTCTCCTTTCTGTCACCCGTGGATGTTTCATCTGAGCTGAGCCGCTTATGTCGAGATATAAGCCTTCTGGGCGTGGCTTCTTCCTCACTACTTGTAAATATCTTAGGACTACTGTTGATGTCCAACTTTGCAAAAGAACACTTGGAAGTGTCAGGACTCAGATGAAGGAGGTCAGCCTCCTTCAGCTTCTGAAGTTTGATAACTGGGGTCAGATTTAACTTCAGGTCTGTTGGTCTTGAGTCACCGACTGATCTCACTGGAGATATGGCTAAGCTGTCATCTGCTATGTCACTGGCCATTTCTACACTTTGTGACTGCTGAGTTTCTGGAATGGCAAAATCGTCCTCCCCCAGTTGGCCGTCTTTCTTGTCATCTCCTTCATCATCAGTTGAATCTTTTGCTAGGACCTTTCCTTCAGTACTGTTGCTCCCTACGTCCTGACCTGCTTCCTCTCCAGAAACCTTCCCATCCAATTCCTGTTTCTGTGGCAAACGCTCCATGTCTTCTGCCAGTGCATGCTTCTCCCCATCACTTTCAACCTTCTCAGACGCAGTCGGGATATCATTCCCTGACTGTCTTTCAGAGGGAGGGAAACCAAATTCAATCTCCTCTTCATCACTGCTTGCGGGCTTTTCTGTCGTGCTGGCAGAAGAGCCCTCAGTGTCTGTTGTTGCTGGAGGGTACTTTGCTTGCGTAATATCATCGTTATCGACAGGTGGTGTCTCAAGAGCAGGTGCTACAGATTGTTCCTCAGACTTCTTTAGTTTGCTCAGAATACCTTCAAAGGTCAACATTTTGCCACTCTGCTCCTTTTCACTTTCCAAAACAGCATCATATCCCTGTAGTTTTCCCTCTTCCCTGAGCTCAGATTCAATGCTTGCCACGGAACTTTCAAGTCCTCCAGCTTTTGTGCTGATTAGTTTTGGCATTTCGGTGGAAGGTGGGGTGGGACTGTCTTCTTTGGTGGCTGGGTCTTCCTGGCATATTCCCTGTGTCTCCTTCTGCACTGTGGTTTGCCCTTTTGGGAAGCCAAACATTGAAGGGCTGTCGGCAGATGCTGATGTCGCTACATCTTCCTCCTGTTCTGCCTTTGGTGAACTGCAAAGACAGAAAGAGAAAAAAAATTTGTAAACCTAGAGAAAAATACTATAGATACACAGCACTAACCATCCTGTAACTGGCAATGCAAATTGTAGCAAAGGTTGTGAATGTCATAAAAGTTTATGAATCTTCTTAACTAATACGAGAAGTAATTAATTCACCGTTAACACCATCAAAAGGCTGTATAAATTTTCAAACATCTATCTACACTCACACCATGAAAGGCTTCTTTGTTTTTGAACGATCAGATAAACTTACTCTTGGGTTTTTTCTGTCTGACTCATGAGCTCACTGAATGTCTGAGTGTCTTGAGATTGCTCCAGATCATTATAGAGCGCAGGGAGGACACGGCGTGTCCGCATCATTTCCTTCTGGTGGTCTGTCAAGACTTGGGTCTTCTTCGGCGATGGGGCAATAAACACAAACTCCTAGAGAAAGACATTTAATCTGCTCACTTTTTGAAAATGTGTTTATTTTCCACAAATAATCTCCAATGATGATTAACCCTAACCCTCCTGAATCCTTCACCTGTTGGAGGATTGAGGAGGGTTAGGGTTAACCTATGTTTGCTTTCAATTCTCTGATCATTTTTTAACATTGATGCCTCTTTGGCCTGCAATTTCTGAAAGCCATTAAGAAATATATCACGGCTTTCTTGTAAAGTAGTCTTAATACAAGAAGTAGGCTAGCAAATTCACTGTCAACAACCAATCTATGATATCTATGACACAATTAACCACTTCCTGCCAGGGCAGTTATCAATGTTGACGATGCTGTCATTTTTTTTTCCCTCCTTAGAAACCAAGCATTTCTTCACTTCTTATTTAAGTACCCCAAATTGTCTTCAGGGTCTCTCGGTTTTTGACCTGAAATACGTGTCAATGATCCATTAGACATCTACTCACCCCCATACTCTCTTCATCAACATGCAGCCGCCTCCTGGCTGCAGCTCCGCTCACACCTGGTGATGCGTCTCTCTTCCCCTTCCTCCCCACTGGGGATGACAAACCCCTAAACACACCCTTCCCTGGAGAGACAGTCCTCTTGGTGATCTTGGGGGAGGGGTTCTTGTATCTCTCTGGTGAGGAAGATGCGAAGAGGCGCTCGGCCTGGGCAGTACGTTTCAAGAAGCTACCGTGCATCTTCTGGGGGGAAGGGGCTCCAAAGTTTGGAACGGTGGGTGCAGGCGGAGGTGGAATGAGACTCAGAGAGGCTTCGCTCTGGTAACAAATGGACAGAAGAAGGAATGACATTGATACATGTAATCAATATTCAAACATTAGTGGTTGGAGGTTGTTCAGAAGATCACACACAAGTAACCTACCTCTGACATTTGACTGACGGGTGTTTCATTTACAACAGGCTGTTCCGTGTCCGTCCAGCCTGGTAGAACCAATGGTGTTTTTTCCTTAAGTTTCACAAGACACAATCTATCGATGCAAATACAAAGAAAACAGACTATCGTCTCAAGGCACCTGTCTCAATCACAGAAATGGTTTGCATGCACAGATATGGGGAGAATACTAGTCCTCAGGAAGAAAACTGCTGATATGGGAGCTGGTTGATGTACTTTGGTAAGCAAGTGTACTAAAACCCCACATGCAGGAAATACTTCGTGAAAATAAGACAAGCAAAAATGTTTTACACACCATCTGAAGACATCACATTTCATTGTCCAATGCTAAGGGCAACGAAATTGCAAGGCACTCAGTGAGTGTGTGAAGCGTTAAGACCCAAGTCACAGCTTGGGTTACCTCATTCTCACAATCACCCTATGCATTTGATCAGAACTCACTTGAGAGACTCAGGGTATTCCAGGGACTGGACTGTCGCAAATGTAGCATTCCAGAACACCAAGGTGTGGCTCTTGATAGTCCGCTTGGGGTGGGTCAACCCGCTCTCCAGCAGTGGGGAGACCGTGGCAAGGAAAGCCGAGTTGTACGGCCCACCGTAGCGAGTTTGTACTGAGGTCAAGAGGTCAGTCCAGAGTTTCTCAAGTTTCTGCCATGAAGGCACTGGATAGGAGCTGCATTTGAAAGCTCTGAGATTAGAAAAAAGAAGTTTCTTTACTTTCATGTCCTGATTTTGAACTTCACCTGTTTGGTATCTTTTTTTGGTTTCACTACAGATAAAACATTTTGATTTCTTTTCCAACAATTTATCACAATCCCCAAACTGGGCTTAAATCACCAGGTGAGGTATTTCATAAAAGTACTTTATCTATAAGTTCCGCAACTGCCCTAAAATTCGCAGTCCCTCCTTTCTGCTGGTTTGGCTGTGGTTTGTGAGATTTGTTTGACAAATTGTGTATCTTCAGAGAAGCTAATTCAAAAACACCAAAGGCTAGATTTTTTAGCTCACCCAGAGTTGTCAAAGAAACAGGAGATCGGTCCAGCCAGTTTGTCGAGCAAAGCTTCTATGATACCTGGCTGGGAGACGTTGGTGAAGAGAATGCTCAAGATATTTGCCATGGTGCTAACAGACGGTGAAGATATGTAGGAATTGGATGCCTGTGGGGAAAAGCAAAGTGTGTCAAAAGTAAATAAAGCTACACTGAAAGAAACTGAAGCCTTAATTTCTCATCACTGAAGCATTTAACCCTAACCTTCCCCAACCACACAGAATTAAACAGTAGTAAAGTGTTTAATTCTGTGGGGATAAGTCTGGTAGGCCCATAACAGCTGGCTTTTGCATTGGGTTTGGCATACCTCAGAAAAACAAAGTCCAACAGCCTCTGTGCACAAAGTCCCATATGGGTGTTTAACTTTGTGTGAATGGGGAAGGTTAGGGCCAGCAACCCTTGGGGGGGATTAGGGTTAATAATCGGTGTGACATGCAGGCTTAGGGCTGGCATACTCTACCACAAAAAATCATCCCTGAATTCTGACAAACAATGCGGCACGTCAGTAACTCCATCCGATGTAAATATTTTTTGTTATTTATCGGAGCGTACTGTCCAAAGGTGAAGACATAACTGACCAGAAAATAAGTGACCAGAAGGGCAGACAGAGACAAATCTTCCAACTTTCTACTACTTAAGAGAGAATTGCGACAATCACCTGCCATATCTAAGCACAGCAGTGTACCAGCTCCCTTTACAATGGAAGTACAGACTCTGTTGCACACTATTACAGGAACTACTGCAAATAGTTACCAGTGATTTCGCACTGGTCCGCTATTATGTAGTATGCATGTTCATGTAGCATACATTATCCCCCCTAAATGGCACATTAGAAGCAGCCACGTAGGGTCTACAAGTATGCAAGAAATGATTTTATTCCATAAACTTATTCAATTGATTGCAATGAGACATAGACTTAGGTAGGAAACATTTAGCCTTCGTAGAATTGAAAGCATGTAAAGTGATATAACCTTATTGTTCTCTGAAGCCATAAAATACAATAGAAGACAATGTACCATACAGTGCTCAGGCACTATCAATGCATGACTTTACTGTTCTCTGTACAAGTAACAATGGAAGGTGCCCTAAACAGAAGTAGTAATCTGTAGCGCTAGGTCCTTCAGGCTCAGACTACTACTTAAGTATTTTGTAGCACTGAGTAGTGTTAGCCAAACAATATGCATGACTGTTGGGGTTAAAAAAAAAGCACACGTTGATAGCCTCTACCCATTGTATAAAATATTGGTTGGTAGAGACAAATTGAACAAAACAGTTCAGACGATTTAGAGTGTGTCTCATCATTTGGAAAAGTCTGAATATTTTGTTTGGAACGTCTTGTTCTTAGTCTAGAATGGGCAGCTGTTCCACTAGAAATACAGAAATGACAAAATTATCATCGAAACGCTGCCTTGGAATGGTCCTTGCACAGAGTGGACTAATCCTGCCATGCGGGAATGTTTTGATTGAACACTAGTGTTCCGGTGGATATGATCCAATGGAATGTGAGCTTTCCAGATTTTTAAGATGCTCCTTTACTGCTCATAAACTGATTATGCTTAGCAATAAACCATTTGTGAGTCAAATTTGAATAAAAATCTGGTACACTGAGTTATTTGATTGCACATAAACATAACGATTTGAGTTCCCCAGACTAAAGACACTGTTGCTATACCTCGTGATTCGGGGCAAGCTTTTGCATAGCGACCACCATCTCTGGAATGGACTGGTTCCTTTGTGCCTCTCTTATCCATTGAGAACAGTGTATTGTTGCGAGGCATCAATTATGTAACTAAATAAAAGCTTGCCCCGAATCACAAGGTTTAGCAACAGTGGTGTCAGTATGGAGAATTCAAATTGTTATGTTCACATGAATTTAAAGAACTCAGTGTACCAGAGTTTATTCAGATTTAACTGGCAAAAGGTTCATTCTTTGAATATGACTAACCTGAAGTACAAACCCAGCAAACTTTGGTCTTTCTGCGTTCACCAGATTCCGCATTTCTTCAATCACCCTGACAACCAGTCGGACAAATGCTGTCAGGTTACCCAGGGGACGAGCCCGCCCACGCCCACTTCCTCCCGGGGTGGGGAGATTGTTCAGGGTTGTGTTGGAAGCAAATGATGAAAAATCCAGACTGCCGGAGATGACTTGCAGGATTTGAGTCAGGGAATCCACAAAAGATGACTTCTGGAGTCGTTAAATTTAAACATGAGTTTTTCAGTGTACCAATGGCTAATTCATTACTGAACTTCGAAAATTGAAATGGTCGAAAAGTTTCCTTAAATGGTTTATATGATTTATAAATAGCTAAACTTTTTTTTTAAAACCCAGACTTCATACTGGTTTAAAGAGTTACGCTGCAAAACACACAGGGTTTACAACAGATAGGTAGATATTCCATGCAAGAATCAAGCATGTTCCATTAACTCCGCTTTAACTAATTTCAACTGATTTGCAACTGATTCAGACAAAATTCTGTGACTGAAGATTTGAACAAAATTAAAGTTGTCATTGTACCAGTGACTGACTGTCCAAGCAGGCCAGAACCTTGGTGCAGAGCTCCTCACAACCCAGGTTAGAGTCAGCGGTGGTTACCACGGCAGCACATCGTGCAAAGGCCTGGTACAACTCTGCCCATGTTTTCAGCAGAGTCTTCACAGTCATCTGAGAAGGAAACAAGACTAGAACTCAATTGAGAACATCTTAAAAGAGAACTTGTTTCTCTGTGGAAAGAGTGAATAACTTTTTGCCAAAAAAAGGATACTCTGCCAAACTAAACACCCAATTATCAATTGAATGTTGATTGAGTAGGTGGCACAACTGAGGTGAGATTACCTTCCAGAAGCGTGTTCTACTTTCGACAGTCTGATGAAGTCTTTTCCCAAATGTCTTTAGGGACTTGATTTGACCTTTGCACTGTAATGTTTCCACGGGGATCTGGCTTTAAGAGGAGGTTCCTCTCTGAAAGACATTTGACTTGATCTTTCAAGCACAAAATGTCCAAACTGGGAAGTGTACTTTGACAGAGTTCAAGTGTTCCTCTTTTTTTTTTACCTGTGGCAGAGAGCTTGATTGAAAAAGGTGTTGCACAGGAAGCATCAGGCTGGAATACATTGTGCTGAAGTCGTGATCTAGAGAATCGCCCTGGTTCACTTCATTGGTCTGAAAACAAAACCATCATTGTACTTTACATGCAGTTGATAATCCAAATGTAAAACAGAAATCTCGGGCTGTAAAAAATGACGAGTGCTGATCTCCATTCAAGAGGAAAACTTTCAGAATCCAAGTAGAAACAGTTGAAATTCATCAAGTAGAGCAAAATTGATATGAAATAACAAAATGGGCACTGCCACTGCACTTAAGTACCCTTCGCGTCTTTTCAAAACACGTACTGACATAAAATAGAATTACAAATACAATCTATATGAGTTGGGTAATACGGGCGATTAACAGTAGTGTGCCTCCAAGAGTTTGCAATGCATTGACCAATCAGGCAATCACAGAGTGCGAAATCTGTCGTCCCTTTCCAAACGCGCGTTGGGTCGACAGATTTCGCGCAGTGGTTGGCCAATGCGTTGCAAACTCTTGGGGGAGCACTATTGTGAAACGCTAGTATTGTTTGTCATGAATGGAAAAATCAAGTTTTGATGCTGTAAATATAAAAAAATAACACAGCTTGAAAGCGTACAGTCGATTTTTGACTCCCCGCGTTGACAAACTAGTTCCCTCAGCTTAGGCTAAGGAGATGTTTCAGCTTCCAATATCGACCATCCATCCAAAAAATAAAAACCATGTCATATTTGTCTTTATCTGAAACATATCCAGTTGCTACTGAAATTTCAGGAGCAAGGGAAAAGCAACATGAACATGAATGGACCAGAGAGAGAGAGAGGCAGCTCGGCTCTGGATCATGAATACAGATTAGGTAACTTAACTGAAATTGCACGATGTAACAAATTCAGGCAGACTTACTTCCAATGAAGCCACAGAAAGTTGGGACTCAACTAATTGATAACATAAGACAGCATCATTATCACGTGGATACCTGATAACCAACCATAAAGTGCCTCAATTTTCCTACCTCAATGATGTGACCCAGCAACGGGTAGACAATGCTGCTCCAGATTCTCCAAGTGACGCTCTCGTTATTCAGATCAGCTGCTGCCTTGTCGACGAGCTGCAGGACGGACCCGCAAAAGCCGAGCACTGTCCCCGCAACAGTGAGCCCGCAGTCAATCAGGGTCTCAAGAACACAGAAAAACCTGGGATACAAGAACAAATATCTCATTCACTTTGACTCAAGCTTTTTTTCTAAAAGCATCTTTGGACCTTCCAAAACCTCCGCTGTCCAGGAACCACTGGCATATTCACGTCACTGTGATTGTCAAGAGTCATCTATCACGCTTAAAGTAACACGGACGGGTCCTGTCTTCCTCAATTCTCCAAAACTTCTTGCAGTTTATTATTTTACATTTTTTTTCATAATTAATAGCTCCATTTGTATTTGTAGTCACCAGAGTGAAAGGCTTTCCAAGGTCTTGAGGCTGCCAATTCTTAAAACAAAAATTGCCGTAGAACTAATGTCAGCCTTACCTTTCTTCCCCTGTAGTCTGAAGCAGGCCTTGGCTCAGCAGGAGTTCAATCAGAAATAATGCCGGTGTTCCCTGAAAGTGTAAAGTTGGTTTTTACAAAACTTATCACGACACATAATGCTGATGAAAAGCAACCAGCGGTAAATGTCATTTATTCTTATCAGTAACTTGGGAAACTTTACAATTTGAAATATTTCTTGACTTACATGCATGAGTCCCGCATTGCCAGCGTGGTAGGATGGGGAACCCAAGACGTTCTTTGGAAGACGACTCACAGCCTCAAGAAACCTCTGAAAAAAACGAGTCATAATGTGATGGAGCAAATAATACGGCATGGACGCATGTCTCTCTTTACTTTGAGGAAAGTCAAACATTGATCTTTTTTATGTGTTTACAAATGTCCTTATTTCAGCAGGTTTTTCTCAGACCAATATGACAGCAACTTGGACTAATTTGGCTGGACAAAGTAAATGACCAGAGCAGGATTTGAGGCTGTAGGTTAAAATCCAGCTCCAGCTAATTTCTAACGTCGCCTGAATAATGCCACAGTAAGAAAAGCAAACGATTTATTTGAATTTTGCTGGTTGAGAAAAATGTACTTTCCTGACTTCTGGAGAAAATTCAACTTTCCATACCTCTGTGACTGGCATGACATACAAGCCACAGGCTTTGATTTTGATATATTTTGCAGACAGAGTTACATATACAAACATCACAAATTTTCCCTTCAAATATCATAAAAGTTATCAGAAAGTGATAACATGTCCTAAAATAAATGAAATTTAGCGAAGCAAATTCTGAAGCATTTACTAAGAAAACACTAAGATTTTTTTGACAAGTCTCAAAGGTTTGTGCACAGGGGCATCAAGTGTTGTCCATATCTGGAACTCTTTTCTAATTTCCATCATGACAACCATTATATTTACACCAATAACAGCGGTGTTCAAGCAAAACAGTTGATGCTACAGCATTTAATCTCTTTAGCTTAATCTAAGAAGATTTCCTCTCACCAGTAGAATCTTTGGTGCCAGACCACTTCCTCCAACTATGCACTGTAGGGTTGCCAGGAACTGCGTCAAGACTTCCACGCTGTCTTTCTTGGTTGCCGTGGAGACCATCTCGCTGACATGGATGACCAGGGAATACCACAGCTGGAACAGAAGGCCCTCTGCTTGGAAATAATTTCAGGAAAAAAGAAAGTGTGAATTTCAGTGGACTGACACAAAGAGGAATGCACAAATGGATAAATACATCCCACCGTTTTTGAACTGCCTGGTAGAAAAGGAATTTTACACCTACCAACAAGTTGATTGCCGAGGTTGCAGATGACATCTCTCACAGTGGGTATCAAAGTGGTGGACAATTTGATGAAGGTAGTAGAGGACGTGATCACAGGATGACTAAGCGTATCTACAAGAAGATACATTTAAACTGTATGTCTACTTCTTACAATCATTTGTAATGTTGGAGTAATGAATTCTTCAAATTTCTCCAATATAGTAGTTGGCGCTGAACTCTTCACATCACTAAAGTCAAGCAACTTTTAAAAAAATGTACATCCACTTACTGATACAAAAATCCCATAAAACGTAAGACAGTTTTTAAAGAATTTGGAATGACATGGTTCAAATACCCTTGATACTAACCAACAGTGAAGGTGTACACTGGGACTGTCCCTACAGCATCACTGGGCATGCCAAGAATTCGTGCCAGGATTTCAACTCCCTGGAGCTGGATCGATTTGAACACCGGGGGTGCTGCACCACCTGGGGTGCCCGGGGCGAGACTTAGACGGGGCGTAGTTGGACTGGCCAAAGAGAACGTGTGGGCTGTGGATGAACAATCAAGAATATTGACTTTACATTTTCAGTCTTGATGTTAACATTTTATATCACACGTTCAGAAAAAAAAATTGAAAGTCATCACACAAAAAAAGAAACAATTCACTGTGAACCTGTTCAGAAATTCCAAAAAGCAAGGTCATTGAAAGCAAAGCACCCAAAATCATATCAGCTCAAATGTGTTTAGCAAGTGTTATCAGCTAACATCTATTTTGAGAGGGCTGACCCATGGCACGCTTTGTTTTATGTTTGCACTGCCAGAACACCAAATTGCAGCGTTCTTAGACTAATGTATTCTACACAAATTTTGACATCGTTCCGCTGTTCAAACTGGTGTCTATTCAGCATCTTTCATGTTACGCAAGTGATAATAGAAACTGGAACATACAGTAGATGGAACATGTGTATTAATGAATGCCATCTGGAGACAGCTCCCGGAATTCAGGAGCAGAAGTAATCTTCATTATTGGGCAGCTGATGATTGTTGAATCAATGTTGTTCTGTCTCTTTATCGAAGACAAAGTTTTCCCTTTCCTACACATCGAAAAAAAAATAGTTTCCACACCTGTCTTCAAATTTAGTACAAACCTGATCTATGGAGTGGCGTGGTGAACCCCTGTCTGAGGCCTGAACCATTTGTGGTGATGGGTGTACTTGGGCACTGCATCCCCTTAATGGCGGTGTTTAGACCCAGGGCAAATTGAAGCAAGGGGGTACACACCTGTGAAAAAAGGACCCAATGGCTTTTATTACACTGCTGGTGGCACGCTGCAAAAACATCTTCGAGTGTTTGAACAATGTTTGTTATATAAAAAAGAAAGGTCATTTGAAAACAGGTTTGTACTGATCTTGTGCACACGTATTGCTGTTCATGATGACCCCAGATACACTTCACCTTGGGCATAGGCTGCTGGAATACCGAAATGGCTCATTTGCTTAACTGGAATTTGATGGACTCAGTGTCATATTTGGTATGTTATGAAACTGAAGAGTTGTTTGTTCACTTGTCACCTTTCTTCTGGATACAATACTTCACCGCCCTTTACTTGAATTCATTTGTGTTTAGATTCAGGATGGAATTCAACCCACACTGAAGAGGAAAGAGTAATCAAGAAGTACCACGAGGCTCCAACGCACCTGGTCAAAGTTCATGGCAGCCTTTGGGCCAAGCCTGAGCACCAGATGCCACCAGGTGTCCACCTTTGCCTGAGCAACCAGCTCCTGCTTGGCGCTGGTAGCTCTCAGGGGCTGCAATAGCAGCTTGAGTCTTTTGGCATTGTACAGGACATCTGTAAACAGGTGACACTTATTTTGAATGATAAATTTCAGTCTTATGAACATGCTGCCTCTGAAATGACAACTTTTGTATCATATCTTAAAATAAACAGGAACTTGTCGAAGTGTGGGATCTGCGAAATTAAATTGGATCCAATACTACTGAAATCTTTTTTTTTTAATAAAAACTGAAGTTCCATTGAAATATATCTCAGGAGAGTCAATAAGAATTACACAAAAAGTTTCATTAGTTTAACAACCCACTGATTGCTAAATCGTGAACTTTCAGTGAGAATACATCATTCAAACACACAGGTAAAAATTCTAATCCTTCAAAAATTCAATTAATGACTTGTTCTTCCAGACACAAGTGATAAATGTTAAGCCATTGTGTCACATCAACCTCTGACAAGCAGAACTAGCTCAACACTCAAACTATGGCCAATCCTGTAAGCTCCAATTCAATGTGTACCGTGTGGAAATGAAGACGAAAAGAGATGTCACATCAATCAGAAAGGAACTTCTGAATTTGAGGAGAGGTCCGCTTACCGGGTTCGAGGGCAAAGTTGTCAATGAGGACTCGCCAGGCAACAAAGGAGGCAAGTTTAACATCAGCAGAGGTGTGCTTGAAACCCTGCTCTACTACACCCAGGAGGCAGTTGATAAGCCCCCCTCCCTTGTGCAACACCTAGGAGGAAGTCACAAGAAAAATCTTTCACAGGTGAAGTAAAAAGGGCTCAATCTTTACCAAACCAGTATCTATTCAGGCTGACTTTTATCCTTGGTTTTGGAATGTGACTGAACTGAAACACAATTTTTACCCATGAATGAGATTCACCCTAAAGCAATTAACCAGCTTGCTTTAACCTTAACTACACCAAAATCAAAGAAGATTCTAAATGATGAAAACTAGGGCTACTATTGATATACATGTAATTTCTTTGGTGGGGAAAAAAATCAAATACATCATGGACCTGGTTTTACGTTAGCTGTCTCAGGCAGTGAATTTTTCTTATTAACACAAACAGTATTTAAATCCTATAAAAGCCTGTTTCTATATAATGTTGACAGATTTTAAGAAGTTAAGTTTAAGTTTGATGGCTATGCAACGTATCAAACTTTCTTCAAGTGGCCTTACCTTGCCCAGCAAAGTAACAAAGTTCCCCCAAGTCTTCAAGACGTGGACTTCACACTTGTTAGCAAAGAGTTTCATCATTTCGGCTACCAAGGTTGACTTCAGGTCGGTAGCCAGCTGAGGAGCAATGTCCGACTGATGTCTGACCATGGCCGGGAGGCCGAGGTTTATGGCCAGGGCTGCACGCTCTCGGACCTTGTGGGCAGAGCGGACAATTAGCGGGAGGAGGAGTTTGCCCCAGCGGACTGCATGGTTGGGCATGTCGTCCGGAAGATGCTCAAGAAGTCTGATAAGAAAAGCATATCAATGATTTGAAAACAACGTAAATTACATGGAAGTACGGGAACTTCATTTTTGCATGGGATTGACACGGGTATTGTAAAGGAACACACTGTTTGTTTGTCAACATTTGCAGCCACACAGCACTCAATGAAGACTAATTGTTTAACGATGACAGCTACAATTTGAGGCTTTGTGCATGAGCTGTTCTGGGGTGTAACTTTTTTCAACTGCTTAAACTCAATCAAATTTTGGTAAATTTAACATCTTGTATGAATTTCAGACTCAATAGAAATTATTACTACAAAACAAACTGTCCCGAAAGGAAATCCAGCCATTTCAAATGAAAGCCAGTGGTCAGACTTTGAGGTCGCTTCACCTGATGATGACGTTGAGAGCTTCGTAGTCCACAGTCATGGAGTGAAATTCCCCTTGGACCAGCGCATGCTCCAAGGCACACAGGATGGAATGGAGCTGAAACGAAACACATGAAAATACAAGCTTTGGAAATAAACATTATGCAAAGAACTCAAAAAGGCAACCCCACTTATTCAGTCTCCTTTATATTTTCAACTGTTGATTCATTGACTTTTCGTGGTACCATTAACAGGTTTTTTTTTTTAAATACATGGAAAGGTTGAAACGTTTAACCATTTCAGGACAGAATGGTTTCTCTCTAGTAGCTGTTAAGCGTTTAATACTGGACATGTAAGGCCATTTCCTTGACAATCATAAAGCATGCCAATAAATTTCTATCAGTTATGGTTATTAATTGTGCATAAACTTCATGACAAACTGGGTAGCTTTTTCTGATTTTTGTGACAGAATCCTCCCCCCCAAAAAAATTCAAAGCAACAGAATACATAAAATTACTGTAACGAGAGTAAACTGCAGTGAATATCATTGTCCACATAAATGTTTCCATGTGTTGCCATGATTTCACAGCCTTCATCAAAACCTCAGGAAAATTGAAATCAAAACTAATCACATGTCAGAAAGGAGAAAAGCCACAACTGACCTCATTTTTGATGATCTGTTGAGAGAAGGTCTGCTTGGATAGACACCAGAGGGCTCGTGTACAGGTGCTTTTGTCCTTGGTCTTCAGCAGAGCATTGCATAGGGCTTGAAAAATGGTGATGCAAATATTATCAGGTAAGATCAAAATTACCAAGAGGCATACAAATTATCCCAAGTTTCTTATGACCAATATCAGCAGTGGTAGGACAGCTTGAAACTGGAGGGCAAGCCCTGGAGGGGATCCAAGTTTCATGGTGGGGGAGAGGGGTCAATTTTTTCTTGTGCCCCCTCCCAATAGCTAAGCAGTAGAATGTGGGAAGGGTGGGGGGATAGTTATCTTTTACAAGAATATTTCAGGGATAATTTTCCAAATAAGATTACAAATCCTTACCTTTAACAACTGTGCTTGCGTCCTCTGGGGTAAAAGCCCTGCAAAAAGTGAGTAAACTTGGAATTATCATAAAACCATTAGGGAAAAACTGACCAGGTGCTTAGATTTTAACTGAAGAACTCTACAAAAAATCAGTCATATAACTTGAACTTCGACAAAAAACGAGGAAATTCCAATCTATACAAGACTTTGTACTTTGTTTTTCAATTTTCAGTGGCATGAATGTGAAGTGAAAAATGAGGAAATCAGCTGATCCCAGGAAATGTTGAATGCCCGACTAGAGCAGGATTCGAACGTGGAACCTCCTGAATACCATCATGGTGCTCTACCATCAGAGCTACCCAGCCCTTTGTAGGTGGTTCTTCCCATGTCAATGCCTTTGTTCAAGGGGTACTAGTCAGAAGCCACAGCTGAAATTTTTTATCTTTAGATCCTTACTGCCTTGTGAAAGAACAGGTGTTTTTGCCAGCTAACATAATCTTCCACATCCACTTTCTGTTTTGACTCCTACAAAAAGTTCTTATCTACAAAACCCAACTTTATAGCTGAGCCAATCTTTACCACCCACCTGGATATGTCCGTGAGGTGTAGACAGAACCCCAGTGCCTGCAAGGCAGCCTGGTTCAGCTCTGCGTCGTCGTGCATGATGTCCACACAGACGACGCAGGTCAGCTGAGCTGTGTGTCGACAGACCTCATGGGACAAACTGGCATCTTTATCACCCTTAAGACGTCTAAGGAACACAAATAAAGGATGGCCAATTGGAAACAGCATCAAGTTTTATCATTTATAAATTATCAATTAACCCTCCTTTGGTTTTACAGCACAAATGTGCACAAATGCCCACAGTCACTGGTGAGCATGTATTTTCTATATGGAACTCAAACATGCACAGGTTCAGTGTGTACACAGTAGATTGCCCGCACAAAATGACCCAGGGTCTTTTGTGCAGTCCTCTTCACTGCATTTGGTTTACTGCACAATTATGCACATGAAACAGTGAAGCACAGTTGTTGGGCAGCACAAAAGTGCAATCTGATATTCCTGTGAGGGACTATTGGTGCAGTGCACAACACAACACAGCTGTGCTTCATTGAGGTGTTTACCACGTGACCTAAAGCGTGACTTCACCATAGGAGGGTTAATGACTTCTGTAATGGATTTCCTTTTCAGCAATGTGGATATAGAAGCCCTTCGTTCCCAGTAGAGCATATTACACTCGTGTATGTTGTTTTTCACAAAACCAAAGGTACTGATGTTCAGCGAAAATATTGGATTGGATTTGATTACTGCTGGAGTTAGACCATCTGAACCCACATGTGAAAAGCACCTCTTTGAATCTGTTCCTTATGGAAACTTCTAATCTGTCTCCTTACTCTGCCAAGGTCATGTAAGCCCCAACTTTCTCCTTCAGGGGGCCTCCTTTCCCCTCCAGTGCTTCCAGGAGGGGGCTGAGGCCTGCTGCCTTGTCACATATAGCCCCCTGATCATCAGTGCACGCAGTCACCATCATTGCTTCAAAAATGACCCCTGATGGCAGATGGCGACAAGGTTCTTTTTTGGCAGGATCCTGTCAAAGACGCACAAAGCCGCACAAAGGAAAATGACCGATTTTAAGACTAACAAGAAGAAATTAAGACAAACAAAAGCACTGTGACTGGATGACAACAAATAATGTTACACATGGATACCAGGATGCATTGCTGTTCCTAGCATGCCCAACAAAATCTGATGCCAAAACTGATAACAAGTTTACATTTTCTATCATCTCCCCCCCCCCACAAACAGACAAAACGGAGTGTGCCAACATGGCCGACGGCAATGTTAATATTGAAGACTTCCCAGTGACTTTAACAGAAGGAAATGCTGTAGGCGTAGGCCTAAGTTTAACTTAAATACATGTCTGGGCCTTGGTCCTTGTTGGGTAGGATACAAGGAAAAATTAGAGATGTTCTAGAATTTGCTGAGTAAAAAAGTAAAGGTAAGGATTCCAAGGATAACAATTTACACAGCGGAAAAACCTATGCTAGCCAAACATTAGGCCTAACTCTGTGTCTCGTTAAATATTTCATGTATTTACAGTAAACATGATCATCATGCATGATCATGATGATAAAATTCTCCCAACAATAGGCACAATTTAGGCCTAGACTCTAGTGGTGGACGAGAAATGACGTGACATTCCAGATCTTGTTGAAAACAAAAGAGGCCTAGGCCTATCCAAGACCCCAGTGGCAAAAAGCCAAACATACATGATATACAGCCTGTACATTGCAAGCTGACCAGGCCCGGCCCTTAATCAAAATTGCTAACCCGTCATCACATGTCATGGCCTAGGCTGGGCATTGCTAGGCCTACTTTCCTTCCGCCATGTCCGACGTCCGTAAACTGGACGCACGTGAAAAGCTGAGCTAAAAACGACCAGTATAAAAATTTTGACTTTCTTTTCATATGGACATGGCAATTACCTCTTTTGAGTTCAGATCACGTAGTTTCCTCCATCCAAACGACAAAATCTAACGAGCTAAACCTTCTATCACAGTTCCGCCAAACCAGCCACGCAGTGATACTCGAGCGCTCCTGTTGACGAGGACACGTCGTTTGTAACCTTATTTTCCCGCGAAACTTGCCTGTACATGAAACCCAAGGCGCGCCAAATGGCATAATAAGGCATTAGCGTGTAGTTGGTTGCTTTACTGCCTTGGAACGCAAACCAAGTCCACATGAACTACACGTTCAAAAATCCAGCGCCGCTTCATCCCTTGTAAAAACAATGTACACACACCCCGTCTTTTTACTGGTTCGTTCCTGTATTTTTCCCAGGGTAATCTTCTCATCTAAAAATTATTTTCACACCATTCATACTCGAAGCATGCTCAAAGTTAACACTCACGTTTTGCCACTTGCTAAGTGAGGGCGACATTTACCTTCAACGACGTCGCCAGGCGCGACGCGCGACAGTGAGCCTCCGGTGCCGGTCGCCACCGCTTCATTCCGAACGAAGCCATAGCATTTGGTCAAAAATCCACGTGACGGTCCGAAGCCAAGATTAGCTTTATGAAATTTCTCCTCGTTCGATTTTTTGGGGAGGGGCGGTGGGTTTTAAACTGTCCCTTGTACATTTGGCACTCAGTCATGTCAATAGGTTCGGTCACAATCAGAACCAAAGATCGCATACTGGCTTAAGATAGAGAACTCGGCCAAAACAGGTGTTATTACTGTGAGCGCCATTCGATCGTGAATGAGCGAACATTAATGCATAGGCTAGGCATAGGCTTACAACGTGTGCGTGCCAGTAGCAGCCTACCCCTGTTGCATCAACGTTGTTTTATACGTATTAACGATGAAGTTCTCCATCTTGGGCGCAGAATGCTGACCAAGGCGGACTGCTACTCGGCCTAGAAGTAGTACTAGTTTCCTGGCCTATCATCTTTTTTTTTAATCCTGAGCAGCAGGGGAGAGAGGGTCACAAGCCTCAAGGGGGGAAGGTTGACGGGGGCGTGTCTCCACGCCCTCTTTAGTTACGCCACTGGGCCTTGCCCGTAGAATGACCATTTACTATAAATGAATGAGGGCCCCAAGTGCCCCATGCAAAATGTACCCCAGTGGGCAGTTCCACCACTGCATATGCCTGCTTCCCTTTTTCGTAGTTTATAGCAATGTACATTTGCAATGAATGGAAACAGTGAACGTCAACATAAAATTAATGGAATTGGAACGACTGGTTGAGACAACTCGACCCGTGGGACAGCTGACGACCTCCACATTTTGCTGTGCAAAAGGCCTATATAATGCTTTCTAGGTCTAGTTGAAATTATTTGGAGATAAAGAGATGTTGGGGCAATACTTCATCTGAAAGTTTTCGGATTTTTTTTTCAACGTTTGGCGCACGACCTATCCCAAATAAATGGCACTGAGTGCAACATAAAAGGTTACCAACACTTCAGTCCGGGTTGAACGCCAGTCTTGCTTACGTTAACCCCTTTGCCAATTCTTGTTTTCAGCTGAATTTTTGAACACAGCAGTTTTTCATGAACCAGTTCTTCAGTGTGGTGATCTAATCATCTAAATAAATGTTACATTTTTAAAACCTTACAAGAATTGAAAAGGACTGAGGCCTACCTTTTCGCAGAGAACGGCTGTCAAAGTAAAAGAAGTCTTTTTTCAAAAGCGCGCTTGCACTGAGTTGTTCGTCTGCGAGTCATTTTTTCGTGATTGACTTTCAGCCAATCAGAACTTCCCGGTAATTTTCCACAAATTGCAAAATTACTCATTGGAGGGCGCCCTTTATCCACAAGTAATTATTCGTATCAGAAAATCGAAGGCCGACATTCGTGGTAACGGGGGACGCGGTACGGTACGTGCATTCAGATCCGAATGAATGTGCGGTCCTGTTTCGGCTGCTGGCGATTGAAATTGGTAAGAATAATTCTTGACTAGTCTTGACATTTAGCTTAATTGCTGCTAGTTACATGGTATTTGTGTTGTGAGCAAACGCTAGAGTGAGATCGGATCGTTCAGCTATGGAACAGGGAAGCCGATTTGCATGATTTGGATAAGAATAAAGATGAAGAATCCAAGGCTAAATCTGCCCGTAGGCCCCAATCAGAAAGACCAGCAAGCATGACCAGGCCATGGGCCAGGCCCTTGCGGAACTTTAAGTCGCGTGTGACTTGCAGCCCGAAGCCCCTGTGACTACTCAGAGAACTCGGTTCTCTAAGTAGGCCTACCCTACAATGACTGTTTATACTATGGGTTCGTAACGCTATGGCCTGGACACGTGCTGTAGGCCTAAGCCCCCTATGGGATTTTGACGTGATGCAGGTGATGAAATGTGTAATGTGTTTGGGTCGTTTTTGTCAGGAGAATGAGACATCATGATAACATTACTGTATCTCTGCAAGTCAAATCAAACGTCCACATGTACTGGTATGTACCTGCATTTTGTTCGACCAGTACTGGCAGTACTGAAGAAACCCCCGCGGATCTCTCACGCAATTCACCCTTTCACGCTGGGATATAGTGTGCACACTGGACATCACCTGATGGCAACCGCTTACCCGATTGTAGCCTGTGTACTGACCGTCCAATCCATGGCTGTTTGGGATGGCCATGTGATGGCACTGGAAACCTGGATTTTGATCAGCCTGATTTCTATCGCTGGCCCACCTGCAGCTCATGGCTCGTGGAGGGAAAGCATGCACTCAACCACAGTTTAATGATAGAACATGTTTGTGGAAAGACTGCTAAAAAAATTTCGAACAAAAAGTCATAAAATATTTATGAACTACTTGTACACCCTGAGAATCAAGAAGATTATGTAGAATTTTGGGTGGCCCAGCTTCGCAGAGGAGGTCGCAAATTCCATGGAATGATGAGAACAGGATTCTCATGATAAAAGGCAACTCCTAGAAAAATCACAGGATTTTTATTTTCAATGGCAGGCCTTGGAAAAGTCACAGAAATTTATGTACACAGTTTTATTTTTGAATTTTAGACTCAGAACATTCATAAAAGTGGACGCATCTCGACCAATACGAGAATCCATGCAGAGACATGAGCATTCATTATGCCAAAGAGATAGACATTTATGAGCCAATAGGAAAGTTTGTTCCATAATATGTGTAGCTGTTCAGCCAATGAGAAAAGTCATTGTGCACTTAGGGCACCCCGATTGGGTATTGAGTTGCACAGGTGTTTGAGATTTCCAAGCCTCAATTAAGCTCACTGGTGGCTACTTAGAACAAGGATCAGAGGTGGTCACACCAATGTTAGGAATGTGTTTATCTCCAGTCATGTGCACAGCTTGCTGCTACATTGGCTGCATCCGAATCTGTTGTCTAGAGCTAGGTCTAGGCCTTCGCTCCATTGGAAATGCATGGAGACGCATAGACAATAGACCTAGCCGTAGCTCTGGAATATCAGCAATATTGATTTTGAGTTGATATTGAATAATCAAATAATATTAACACATTGCAAGATGTATTTTTGCCTTGGGGAGATGTTAATTTAGGGCACAACCTGTTATATAAATTATCACATTGATTGACTCTACAATCAACCAGTGCTTTAGTGCAGCACTATTGACTGATCGCGCAGAATTAATTTGAGGGCCCATTAACCACACACATTGAATCATAGTCCTTGCTCTATGACTGAATTGAGGGCCTCTTCACCACACACATTGAATTGAGGGCCTGTTCACCACACACATTGAATCATAGTCCTTGCTCTATGATTGAATTGAGAGCGCGTTCACCACACACATTGAATTGAGGGAACTGCTAAATGTACATGTAACGGTACCTGTAGAGCTGTGATCGCTATCAAAAATATGGAGTCAGGAGCATTTTGCCTCCGGACAGTTCTACCACAAAGTGTCCCCCATCACAGTGCCATGCTAGGTACATGTATGTTAGATTACGTTAAGCGGTGGTAACCGGTATTTTTGAGGCATCTTTTGGATATGAAAATAATGAATCTGTCTCAGGTACAGCAGGGACTGTGGATTTACCAGATATTCGTAATTACCTAGGACTGTTTTTCTACTGCTATCGGTTGAAACATGTCACGTGACCGTACGTGTATATTAACATTTGATAATGCCCGCTGAGAAGTGATAATGCCCCCTGCA
Organism: Acanthaster planci; assembly: GCF_054643075.1. NCBI lineage: Eukaryota > Metazoa > Echinodermata > Asteroidea > Valvatida > Acanthasteridae > Acanthaster > Acanthaster planci. The sequence continues at coordinate 3,789,876 of NC_141793.1, forward strand.
TAAATCACGCGCTGGCACATGGATACGAGACACTTTACTCACTTCTGATTGGTCAGGAGTCGGTGTGCCATGCACGCGACGCGCCACATGCTCACCAAGTTTAAGGGATTCTATTAGACAACTTTCAAAATATGTACTGTGAAATGGACGGGGTTGTTTGGGGAAATGAAAGTAAAGTTTTAGAACAACGTCATTGGAAATCCATCATGTGTTGACTTCTTTTGACTCTCTTAATAAAAAGTTATTCATGAATGGGAATAAATATGTGCTTGGTCAGTCTTAAACTAACATTTAAGACCTTACTCAGGAGAATGGACGCCACTAATGCCCAAGCCACATATTTATTCCCTTATTAAATAATGATGGGCTTTGTTTCGGAATTTAGGACCTGCAGTAGAGAGTATGGATTATAACCTCTTTGACCCCCCCAAAAAAGGTGGAATCGGGTACCAACAATTTTCACTCAGATTGGAAATCAAGATACATCCCAGCCTAATATGGAAGGGCTGCGTAGCACTGTGATCAGAATATCGACTAGAATATATGAGTACCTTCTTCAGGGTGAGCAGAGTCAGATTCAGCCTGCTTGCCCTGAGGAAGGTACTGAGTTACCAAAAGCTCAGCAATCACATATTTCAGAGCACTGATTTGATATTATATATTCTTGTTGATATTTACACCCCAGCCTTCTTGTTTGACTTTGATTATGACTGCACTTTGTGCATGATTGCACTGTGTGGCGTGTTGATATGCAAAAACAACTTACTTTTGAAATGGACAATGGACAATGTCAGTTTGCAGAGAAAGGTACAAATAACAGATTTTCCCAGTACAGTATGCGAATTCATGCTCATGCAGCAACTTACATGTACTTGTAGGGGATGTTTGCCTTGCGTTACCGGTACCTCAAATAAAACAGACAGTTCTTGAAGGGTTCAAATGAATTAGGCACTGTTCAATGTGAACCGTGGTAGCATCAATTTACATGTATTTCCATGTTACAGTTCAAGTGTGCATGTGTGCCGTGCAGTGTTTCCTGGCTCTGTATAGATGTTCACTGCTGTAATTTAAGCCAGTGTATGGCTGAGTGAGTTTGTATGAAATTCACAAAACAATAAATGGATGTGGGCAATTTAAATGACCTTTCATTAATTCAATTTCATTTTCAGGGTATTTTGGGGGGGAGAGGTGGTCAGAGAGACTTTCAAACGTACAAATTATCAAAATTTTCATGACAGGCAAATTCACATTTTTCAACATTTCAAGTCACTCGATAATGAAACTAAATGCGTAATTGGGTTCTATAAGAAAGAGTGCAAAATTATTGGTATATAGTTTATTTTTCATCATGTTTATTGCCAGCTTTGCTTTAAGAAGAAGACAAATTGGCTAATGCATTGAACCAGTGATTTGTGTGCCTTGCTGGGTAATTTTCCACTCAGCGAGTTGTAGTACGTGCAGACGTCAGCTCCCAGAAACAAAAAAATTACCCATTAAAAATTGAACAGGTGCCACACAAATGTAAATTGAGGGAGTGACAATTGATGATGGATCAGGGACATGTTGATTGATCTCCTCTGCGCTTCTCTGTACTTCACAGTCACATACGATGGAAGGGAATTAGACGCACTTGTCATATCCTTTAGAATGTAGCAGTGGGGTGGTTTAATCGCTGCTAATTGGTTTTATCTAAGTGCTCGTTATGGGAACTGTGCACACATTGACTGGGCACTGGCAGGATTGTGATGATGTGCCACTTTGTACAGTATCTTACTGCCCACCAGATTTGATTTATAATCATTAAACAAAGTCCGTAAATTTATCGTGAACATGTATAAAAATCTCTAATTTGGAACAAGTCAGACTGTTGAGTATCAGAACATGGAGTGATTTTTCGACCAAAGTGAAAATATACCGGTAAATGGATTGATCAGATTTGTGAAAAACTCTTAAGGTACATACATGTACATGTACGTGTACATAAACGAGTGGGTCTGCATACACTGTACATGTAAGAGAATAACGGCAGGTGTATTGTAACAATTCATGTACCAGTACACCAGAATTTTGTTTCCATTCTTTTCTTTTTGCATTGACAAGATTTGTCCAGTATTGTACATCAGCATTGTTTGAATATGTACATGTGGAACTTGACAACTCTCCTTCCGCCATGACAATACAAAAAACTGTTACATTCTCGATGGGCATTTTACACTGCAAAGCATCATGGAGGTACTTTTGTAAATAAAGTCTTGCAGTGGAAAAATATCCAGCATTTACCTTTAACTGTACTGCATGTATCTACATGTATGAACAACCATTGCCTACAACTTGACACTCATCATTGAATATTGCACGATCATTTATTGCACACACACAGGTATTGTACATGTACATGCCTTGTTTATATTCCCAGTAAATTTCCCCACTGCACTGTACAATATTTGGCCAGGCTTATGTCTAATCAATTTACAGCTCTGTTTACCATGCATTGATAGCCACCCAGGGCCTCTGTTTGATGTTTGCATCAAACCATGGCAACAGTTCTGCACATGTCAATGGGCATAATGAGCCTCCAAGGTGTAGCAGTGAAGTGCCCCGGACTAGTTGAGAATACATGAAGATGTTTCCATCTGTCTGTTTGGGGAGGCCGGACTGAAACTGCAAGTCTTTTGTGAACTGTCATGGGTATTCTGATAGAGGTTAATGCATTGCTGGCATCTCCATGCCGTTTCTGTTATTTCAGTCTAGCTACAAGGAATGCATAAAAGGTTTACTTGAGCCTGTCCCGGTGATTAAGCTCTTGCCCTCTGAGGATGTGGAGCGCATAATCTCTATGATACCAGTATATGTACATGTATACATGTAGATACCATGATATACATGTACATGTATGTGTGCACTGTACATTGTACATTCCGGTATATATACATGTAGATACCATGATATACATGTACATGTATGTGTGCACTGTACATTGTACATACCGGTATATATACATGTAGATACCATGATATACATGTACATGTATGTGTGCACTGTACATTGTACATATATATACATGTGGATACCATGATATACATGTACGTGTACATGTATGTGTGCACTGTACATTGTACATGTCCATGTCAATAATGACGACTCAAAATCCAATTTACAATGTACACATATATATAAGTATTTTTATAGTGTGCCAGAACTTAACTATGCTGTATCCCTGTCAATCCTGTAAATTTTGCACATTTTAAAAATAATGCATTTGCCTGCAGGTAAATGCACAGTACAGTGTTTGTTATGGCGTGGGTAAATGGACATTGTTTGAACAAAATCAGGTGCATGTACTATATGATCGCTCTGCTCAGGATACCTTGAGAGACTAGTACATGTACCGTGTGTCACTTTATTTCAATTTAAATTGAACATCTCAGAAAACATCATTAACCTTAAATAAACTATGAAATAAAAACTATTGTCTTTTAAAACGTAAAACTTGTACAATATTGTACATATAAAACAGTGTTAAGCTGAATATTCTACTGTTCTTTCTTTTTGCCAGACTGTCACTAATGGATGAGAGTGTAAAATCCCAAATCTTTGGAGTGATGGCAGCATCCATCATGTGACGGCCCACCGTTGCTATGATCACCCGCCGCCCCCAGTAATGGCGGACAGCCACGCATACGTCTGGAGGAGCCTCTTCCCAGAGAGCCCCTGCCGGCGGCCCTGCCATCGCAGCAAGCAGGCGGCCTGCCGTGACGGTGCGCAGATCTACGTGTACGGCGGGCGGGATGGGCACCAGACCCTGCAGGACTTCTGGCGCTACGACGTGCAGACCAACATCTGGACACGGCTGGAGCGCGGCGGGGACTCGCCCCCGCCACTGCACGAGCACACCATGGTCGCTCAGAGGGTACGTAAAGTGTGATTCTAAAGGCCTGTTTACACTTCATACAAATTTGCAAAAGCGATTTTAGACTTCATGAAACATTTGCTGTGAAGTTTGCTTGAGTTGAAATGTATTAAACTTTGTGCAAATTCACAGTGCCAATATTTGATCTGATGGCACCAAATCAAGTTCTTGTACATGTATGAACCAGCCGTAAATTAAGGATGGAACTCTGCATTTAATTTAGTAAACGGTTAGTAAAACCACGCTCCATTGAACAGTTCCAAGTTGTACTAAAATGATGTCAGCTTATTTATTTCTCTTAATCCTTCAATAAAAAAGTGTATGGGTAAGTGGCATGTTCCCCCAGTATGCATGTACATGTACCTTAATTGCTTCTGCTTGAAATGTCTTCCTCACACAATCTACATTTATGTGTACCCTTTTGCCTTTAAAGGTAATGATTTCTCAGTTAACAGTTGAGAGAAAAGTTGTGCTATTCGCTCTTTGCACGCTGCCGCCATAGGCATGCAGAGCCTTGATCAGGTAGCTTTACACAATAAATGTACATGTAGCTGGTTCACATATACTTGCTTCACATACAAATTGTGGAGGTGCGGACATTCCTTTGCTCTCTCGTGCTTAAGGTAACTTGGGAAAAATGTTCCTTTTTCTTCAACTGGGATAACTCCTTCGAGCTGGCTTTTGGTGGTGATTTCTTGGACTGTTCCTCTTCATGTTGCTACGGATAACCTTGACCCCAAACGAGTCCGCACAACACCATCGCACCCTACATTATGTGGACTTCTTTTGTGCAGAGGTCCACACTATGTTTATCACGCTTGCACAGTGATTCGCGTGTATGTTGCTTCGTAATTTTGCACATGCTAAGTAAGTTCTTTTACCATCCGATTGGACAATATTTGAAAAAGCTGCATTGACGTGATTTTGACGTGATTGTACAAGCTGCCAGTTCGAGGCTCGATCTGCATGCCTATGGCAGCAGTTTGTAAAGAGCAAATAGTAGAAGCATTTGCCAACCTTGAGCACTGTTTCATGGCATTGCTTGCACATACTGATTCCCATTGTTATCTTCTAATCTTAAGCAAATTTTTCCTTCAAGATAAGTACGTTTATGCCTTCTGCTATGCTTACCGCTTACGGTCTCCATGAAATATGTGGAGCCTTTGTAAGCATGAAATATTGTGCTTACCAGCATCGTGAAATTGGGCCCTATCCATTTGAATTGCAGGGGTGTTTGTTTGTCTTTGGAGGGGAGCTGGGCTATGGCAGCTGTGGCGAGACCCCACTGTGGGTCTACAGTCTGGCCAAACAGACTTGGGAGAAGCCTGTCATTGAGTCCGAGGTTGTAACCCCCACTGGTCGGCGGGGTCACACGGCCGTGGTGTGGTGTGGGGGAATGCACGTGTACGGTGGCTACGTTGACTTGAAGGGCTCATCCAATGAGTTGTGGACGCTCGACTTTGGTGAGATCCTCATATTTGCACATTGTATGGGTCCAGGGATCCAAACTCAAAATCCATTTTCTCATTTTAAGGCTGGGAATTTTGTTGGGAGCTGTGTTTTCTAGGGTTCCTTTTGGCAGTTTTAACCAAGAATTGGTTCAGTGGTAATTTGTTAGAGATTTACTTTGGAAATTTTAATTGGGTGAGAGTTACCCGCGATATTAATCAAATCTTCTGAGCAGTTAACCAAAGAGAAACAGTCGAACCAATTCTTGGTTTTAACCGCCCAGATGCAGTCCCTGTTTTGCGCTTCGTCTTGTGCTGCATACAATCGGGACATTCTTTTCTGTCACGCATGTTGTTTTCATTCCTCTCCTTATGCAATTTGTTTTATGGCGTTCACACTTTCCTCAAGAAAGGCCAGAACTGCTGTCCGTTATGGAGATTTAAAAAAAAAAACCAAGACCATGCTTATCCTGCGGTGTACAATTTTGTCGCCCATTCTAATGTGTATTCTCATCCAGAAGTTTGTAAAATGATAAAATCTGCGCGGTTGGTGCTGACAACTGTTGTGTCAGGATCTGAACATTTTTGTCATGTTGTTGTCCTTGAAAATATGTGGCAGGTTGTCGTGCCGGCCAGTTCCTGATACCTTTACTCTCTTGCCTTTGTGTAGAGACAAGATGGTGGCACCTAAGTGTGGATGCCCAGGGGGAGAACTCGCCCTCCCCCAGGCACTGGCACTCGGCCGTCATCCACGAGGGCAACATGTGGGTGTACGGAGGCCTGAACAACCTGCAGCCACTTAGAGACCTGTGGAAATGGAACTTTGGTAGGCTTTACAAGTGTTTGTTGGATGAATTGTTAGATGTCTTACTTCGCTTTAGAGAAGGTTTTCCAGATTCATCATTTCCTGGAAGACAGTCAGGCTTAACCCTAGAAACCAGCCTTAATCTTCCAAAGTCGAACATCTTTGGGAGGATTTTGGATAATCGAGGAGGGTGAAAGTAAGATCTTGTTCACAGTTACCATTCACAGGGCTTGGTCCCCAGGCAAGTTTAAGTAAAAAATAGTCTGTCGGTGATTACCCATACAAGAGTGGTGGTAAAGTTTAGGTCTTCATGCTCATTACAAAGTGTAGGTGCCAATAACAGGATGATTAGAAATTACACTGAAGAAGATATTGAAAAAATGTTGAATTTTTGAGATGGGAGGAAAACCATAGACATACAGTCCGAGGAAAACCTACAGTTTCAAGTAGGGATTGAAAACCCATCCCCACATTCTGACCTAGGCTGATTCGAACCACGGGTCACAGAGTTGGAAGGGGAGGAAAGTACCGCAACAAAAAATATGCCAACCTGAGCTGGTTCAGAAAATTCTTTCTGAAAAAAAACCCACATGGAGTCGAGTTCAGGGGTTTTCTGTTGGAATCCTCGATCAGTCAATGCACGGCAATCTCTTCATTCCAGAATCCAGGCAGTGGACCCGAATCAGAGGCCGGCAAAGTCCAGGCTTCCTCCACGGCCACAGCGCGGTCCGGGTGGCTAACAGCATGATGATTTTTGGAGGAGAGGACAGCGAGGGAGAATATAGAAATGAACTCTGGAAGTTCAACTTTGGTAAGCCCAAAAAAAAAAAACAGACCCAATTACAATCATGGTTTTGTTTTGGTGTGAGATTTATTCTGGCTACAAAACATTCTGGGGAAAAAAACGAACATGGATTGAGTTAAAGTCGCAGGAGTTTTGAAATTCCATTTTCGTAGTGACATACATGTACCACCTTGTTAGTGCTTTTGGCAGCTTTGATGCTATGCAATGCATGTTCCTAACCCTGACAGATGTAATGTCAAAGGTTCTGATAAAAGAACCAATTTTATTTGTTTGATTTTTGGAATGATAAATCTTTATATGAAGGCGTTTCTTTAAAAGGATTTGAGTGCATCTTGTGGAAAGTGGCTTCAAAGCTCCAGTGAAAAATTGACATTTGTTGTACAGGACGTCTTGGAGAGATTTACTAATTTTTCAAATGAGAAATACACACAAAACTTCCAGGAATGAGTTTTTGAAGTCCTAATATGACATGTTCACATTTTTACCCACTTCAAATTCTTATTTTCACACATTTTCAGGCTCAACCAGCTGGCACACTGCAACGCCAAACCGTAGAATCACCCCAACCTCTTGCACACGCCACGTCCTGCTGTCCATCCCATCCAACCACATCATAGACAATTCCTACCTCAGCACCCTACGAGACAATCAGCGGCCCCTGTCTGCCCCCACGCAGGCCCACAATGAGAGAGGTCCGGACAGGGTTGGGGCAGAAACCCCTGTAAGGCTACTGATGGATAGGTTTGTTGTGCGGCCCCATTCCTCCCCACCGGTCATCGGCAGTGAAAGGCAACGGCGGGATCTTCCGATCCACCGTTTTGCAAACAGGGTTCACCCGTCCCCGGATGACGATGTGGATCCCCTGGCTTCAGCAAAGAAAACCTTGTTCATTTCGGATCAGGACGAGGAAGGGGATGCCGAAAAAGTTACTGAGGATGGAAACTTGGTCACCATGGAAACACAGGAGAAGGCAAAGATGTGCACTCAGGGAGATGGAGAGAAGACAGAGAATGGCAGGTGGGCCGTTGCCATGAGAGCTGATCAGATGAAGGATCGTATCCAGGGAGACAAAGAGAGGACAGGTCACAGACACTGGGCCATCACGTCAGCCATTTCTCCCGAGGACGTGGATCAAGTAGAGGAGAAAGAGACCAGCAAACTCATCATCAACGAAGAATCTCCACTTCACCAGCATCACACCGACAAGAGATGGGCTTACCAAGATGAAACTACAGTGAGTACGCATCCTGTTAATCTCCAGCAACAGAACGGAGAGTGGGTCCTGGAGGATGTGCTGAGCGAGCCCTCGTCACCAGTGTCCGTCAAGAGAGTTCCGTCAAATACAGGATATGTATCAAGTGCAATGTCAAAATCAGGCCCCGTTGTTCCCCATGCCTCAGCCATCCAAGACTGCATAACACTGGACTATATAGAGCCAGATTACATGTGCAATAATCGTGTAGAGGCTGACCAGAGTTGTTCCCGGCTGCTCAAGAATGATACCTCAATTTTAAATACTGGTTTAAATGTTCAAGTAGACACTGGCTGCAGTTTTCATCGTGCTGATGTTTCAAGTAGATCTTTTGATAACGATGCTAACGTGGAATGTAATCGTGGTAGTTATTACGACACGGAGCAGTGTCTTTATTCAGAGTTTCCATCTGTTTTAGAGCCAGAAGAACGAGTGACTGTGTCGGCAACAGCCAGCCAAATGTCAAAGATGTCAAATGCCAAAGATGTCAAGTACGTGAGACCATTGGATGTGGGATCTTCTGAAAGTAACGTCAAGGTCACGGATAAACTCCAGTTGCTGCCGTCAGATGAGAAATCAGTGGTGACTTTTGTCAATTTGGGTTTCACATCTTCGCATGATGATCTTCAACATGCTGAATATCCACAGGGTAAAGATGTTCAAGTTCATTGTTCGCGGCCTTCGAAAAAAGTTGAAAGTAGATCAGTTGACCAATCAGACAGTGTGCATGTGCCAAATGACCAATCAAGTGTCACTCTATATCCCGAGAAGGGACATTTCCCGATGTATCATAGTGATGCTTTTCACCAATCAAAACCACCGGCACTCCTTGTAAATCATGCAGTTGACCAATCGCCAGCCCTCTATCAATCTGTCAACCCATCCCAGCCCCTCATGAACCATACAGAGCATCAGATGTCCCCCTTGAAACGAACCCCCTACCGACGAGTAATTCAGGTGAAGCCCACCAATCACAGAGTCTGCCACATTACCGTGGAAGAGACAAGCCAACCGAGTGACCAATCAGGCCCTACATTCCACCAACTTCAGCAGAGCCAAAGACCAACAGGGTACAGAGAGAGTAGCAGTAAGGACAGCAGGCCTCGGCTTCACGCCAGGTCTCAGACATTGAATAATCTGCCAGGCAGAAACCCAACAGATGTACAGCGACCCCAGAGGCTGCATTTAAGTCAACTTTCCTCAGGACAACACAGAGAGCTGCTGTTGAAAGATAGTCAGGAAGAGGTATGTACAATTTATATGGGATACGTTTGGCTTAAAACTTCCCTCTTAGGTCGAGTTCGGGCGGCCTGTTCTTGTTCTTGCGCTTGAACAGCTGGAACACAACTCAAGAACACTGTTCTCAGAACAGGATCACACACCACCTCCTCGTCAGGGTTTTACAGGAACTCACGGAAAAACTCCTGAGATTTTGATTTTTGAACAGCTGCAAAAAGTAGAGAGATGGTTTACAAAGCCATAGGCCATGTAGACAATGGGAAGTTTTGCAAAATCAACATTAATTATTTTCCGTAACACAGAAATGAATGTTCCTGTTTATATAGAAAAGAATTCAGCCCATCCAAACCTTAACTCTTGAATAACGTACATGGACACCGCCATGTTGCATGTTGCTTGTGATAACCGGTTGTTTGTTCCCGGCGTTCGAGCGACCAACCCACGAGCAACAAATTGAGCTGTTCCTGAACATACGGGAATAAGCCGCCCGAACTCAGCCTTAGAGTCTGTGAGAAACCTTGCTGAATTCCAAGTACATGTATCATGTTTCAAGCTGCATGCATAGCTTAACCCTAAAACTGATGCATCTTTCAGGACTCCAAAACTCTCTATACTCTATCTGGAAAGTTGTTAATCCAACGGATTCAGAACCAGCCCAACAGAAAGAGGCCTGTCAACTGATCTGCTAGGATAATCCACAGAAATGCTTGCTGTGGAATCTTGTGGATTTTGGGTTAGGGTAGACAAGCACATAAAATTGTTGCTGCAGGAACAGTTAAAATCACTGTCAAGGATATGGCATCATTTGGCTTTCTTGAGGTTACACAGTGTTATCCATAATTTCAGTGCAGATCCACTGCATGTTTCAATGAATATAGCAAATCTGAAGTGTTAATCCCTTGCACGGTCTTCTTTGACCTTCGTAGGAGGACGTCTGGGTGTGGCCAGTCTTCCTGTTCCTCATGGGCGGTGAAGAGACCGGCTCCTGCAGTCTGCATCAGAACAACAGCCCCATGTCCGTGTGGAAGTGCTGCATTGTGCGAGGTGAGGTACTGGGCAGAGGTACTATCCATGCCCTAGTGCTTTCAACCAGGAATTAGTGTCGTAGTCGAGTCAGTCACAACGAACAGGGTGAACAGTGACAAAGGAATGCTTTTGCATCATTAAAGTGAAGTCTCTTGGGTTTTTTTGTCCGCAGGAAAACTCTCCGACAGTGAAGTCCAGCACATGTTATCACAGTACTAGCATTCCGGCAGAAGTCACAACGGAACAGTTCAAGTGCCCTGCACGTGAGAGAAATACGACTTCATAATCCATGTGGGGTTTGTGCCGGGCAGGGTACTAAAATGTACCAAGCCCAGAGCCAAGAAATTAGGCGCACTTGGGCGTTTCAGAGCATCACAGCGTTTTATTTGTAGAACAAAGTTTGGCAATATGTACGTTCAACAAGACATGTCTACAATGCATTCGAAATTTTTGAGTGATGTTTCCCCCCAAAAGTTTGGACGTTTTATTTTACTGATGTTTGTGAGCCAAGAAAATGTACATTTTTTGAAAAATGATTGCCGAATTCCTAGATAAAGAGTCTCACAGAATTTTATATATGTAGTTATTTATTAGCAGATGAATGTGTATATTTTCCCATGCACTATATTCAACATTTTGTACGTTGCAAGCTTTCCAACATTGCCACTGTTTAATAGGTTTGAACTTGACAGTACTTGATGAATGTACTGTGTGTATTTCACTAAAAGAGGGGAATCTAAGTAGAAGTCATCTTTTACATTAAAAGCACTGTGATTTCACTTCATAGACATGGCATATCAAGACTGTGGCTACATCGACATAAGGCAAACAAGGAAAATTAGGGAAAGATTTCAAATCGGTACGGGAGCAGAATCCGGAAAATGCAAAGCTGGTGTGAAGTCAGGGTTGGGGAAATGACTTCGATGTTTTTAAGTCTAGCTTTGAGTAGGAGTGTTTGGCCCCAACTTGGGTATCTGTCCTAACTAGAGTGGGTAGGGTTCCGACTATAGTGCTACAGCTGGGCCGGCCCAAATATTAAAGAGCACTGAATGCCATTGTGTGCCATATACCAATTTGTTTGTCAGTAACTTGTGCAGAATCTATTTTTATGCAGTATGTGTTATGGATGAAATACCACTTTGGCATATTTTGGATGAATTCTTTTGAGTGTGAGCCACAAAACCGTGGAGGTTGAGAAATTTCCTGCTGAAGTTTGCCAACTGCAGTTGGGCCAGCCCAACTTCAGCACCACAGTTGGGACTGTCCCCAACTGTAGCTGGGACTGATGCCACCATTGGGAAGAAACAGAAGCACCGATGCTTACAATCATTCAGACCTTGGGGCCATTTCAGAGCTGTCAAGTACTGAAATGTGCTAATTATTGCTTAGCCCTTAATTTTGCTAAGCAGGATTTTTCTGCTCATAGGCTCTATGAAATTGGATACCACCTACTCGCCCCAGATAGGATACATGAAAATCAGACAGAATCAGTGTGAACAATCACTGTCAGAATGGCGTCATATTTGATAATCTACTAACCAACTTGAACAGCGTCAACATCCAGCGTACAGTGAGGAAACGCCCCAGTGAATCGGCAGCCCTTGGCAGCAGTGCAGCCGTTTGAGTCTATCACAAATCCTTTTCCCAATCCCTTCCAAGTCTAGTTGCAAGTTCATTCGAAAGAGAATGATAAAGTTGTTCACAAAGTTCACGTGTTGATTCTCGTCATTCGGAATCCTGTTCTCCTGTTGAGAACGGGGTTTCGAATACGTCCCCAATGGACTGGA